>NW_008658647.1:37765-45621 GCF_000695815.1 Acanthisitta chloris | reverse complement strand
GGTTGGTTTCTGGGCTGTGAGCTCACAGTGAGCTCATAGGAAGTGTGTCCTCACCATCACCCCCAAGTCCTTCTCCCAGGGCTGCTCTCAATGACTTCTCCCCCAGCCTAGAGGTGTGTCTGGGACTGCCATGACTCAGGGGCTGCATGTTGCATGTCATGGAGCTGAGAAGATGCCTTTGGTGGAGCTTCAGTCACTCCACCCAGTTTGGAAATGGTGCAGATCTGTACAAACAGCCTGAGTGTGATCATGGAGGCTTTGCTGGGCCTCCAGGTGGACAGATGGACTGATGGATGGGGACTCTTACAAGCCCCAGTCAAGGGACTTTGGGAGCTGCAGGAATAACTGCTGAGGCTTGCAGGAACAGAAGCTTTTGATATAGTTTCAAACAATGTGTAATTATCAGGTAGCTGAAAATTAGCCCATCTGTGCCTCGGGAAAAGACAATGCAAGTTGTGTGTTACTAATGGCTGAAAAGCTCTGGCAACACTAAACAGGAAACGCTCAGGCAATTTTTTTCTTCAGGTAATGTAATTACACAGAGTAATCCCCAAATCTCCTGACTTTTGGGTGGGTTTTGATAAAGCTTATGAGGTCTTCATCCTCCTTTCTTTTTCCTCTCCTCATCCCAGCAGCATGGGCTGGGTGTTTGGAGCAGTGCCAGCTGCCTGCCTGGGCCACCAACACATGTGGGTGACATAAACTGCCTTTACAACACACCTAAAGACATGTCTTAGGTTCTTCTGAGGCAGATTGTAAATACTTACAGTACTTTTGCCACAGCCTCACTGTCTGAATGCAAAACACCCAAGCTTGTAATGCTATTTTGGATACAATTTCCTTGCTGGTGGAGTTGGGCAGGCAGAGCCTGAGCCTGATGCAGGTCAGTGCACACGAAGCAGCAGCCTGGTTCAGATTTAGGACCCCTTTTGTCTTCTCTGCGTTTGGTCCCTGCTGATCCAGCATGCAAAACAAAATCCCCCAAACCCCTGCTTGCTTCAAAGGCCTCAGGGATCGGTGATAAGGTCTTTAGGGGTTGGTGAAGCAAGACTGGAAGAGCATAAACCCCGTGCAAACAGTCCAGGCAGGGTAAATAGCTCCTGATTTTTTTCATTCAGACTTTTGTCTGTGGAATAACTGGGAGTAAATTGCTTTTTCCTTTGCTAGGTGAAATTATTCAGAGCATTTTTCTGCTGATTTTTGCTTTTGAGAGCATTTGGTCTTGAAGACATCCCTACTCAGCTCGGAATGGAAAGCAAACGTTGCCTTCACCTTCAGTGAACTTTGACGCAATTGATTTTTCCCAGCATGAAAGAAAAGTGACAGCTCGTGGAGCTTTGGGGAGGAGGAGTTTTGCCATTTCACTACTGCTCACGCAGGAGGACTCAGGCATCCCAGCTGAAAGATGACAGATGCTCTTTCCACTCAGCCCCGTTGAGCACCAGCCCTGGTCTCTCCACGCGTGGGGTCTCCATCCCAACAGCTCCTCCACAGCCCTGCAGATGTTTTAAGCAAACCAGAACGGGGAGGACTCCAAGGAGAATGATTCCTGCTTGCTTTTGTCTGGTAATCTGAGGTCAAGAAAACAAACTGCTTCCTCTCTGCTCTCTCCAGTGCTGTGGGAAGGAATTGAGCCAAGCTGCAGCCTGGAGAACAAAGGCAGAGTTGGCACAAGCACAGGAGCCTCTGCAATGAGTTTGCCATTTGCCGGAAGGGCTGCAAATTGAAGCGAAGATAAGCCCCTTAGCATTTCCCTTCTTTAATCCAAGCCTCATAAAAGCAGAGCTGTGTTCCCATTCAGTGGGCTTTCTACGCAGGCAGGTATTGCATTCCCCCAAAAACCCCTGGATCGGATAAATTATTAATGTTATTTAGAAAGGCAATTCTGCCATTCAGCAACTTCTTTTGGATCCTTATGCTTAATCTCGCTGCTTAGCATAAGATACACTCCAGTTAAAAAGCAAAATCACATTCCCTTACAAGGCCTGCAAAAGAAGGCAGTGCTGAGGTGCCTGGAACAGGGTTGTAGTTGAAATTCTGCTCTAAAGGCTAATACATTTATCAGTGGCAAACATAAGCCCTGATTTCCACTTGCTTGTACCCTCCCTCGTGCTGGATGGGGCCTCATTCATGCATCAAGAGCTGGTTAAGCTACTCAGCAACATCCTAGTGCTTACAGAGTCTCTGTAAGGCTGCATGGGGGCAGGGTGAGGGCACAGGGTGAGACAGCAAGGGTAGAATCACTGAATCATTGAGGCTGGAAAAGGCTTCCAAGATCACAGAGTCCAACCTGTGACCCATCACCACCTTGACAACTAGACCAGAGCACTGAGTGTCACGTCCAGTCGTGTCTGGAACACCTCCAGGGATGGTGACTCCACCACCTCCCTGTTCAGCCCCTTCCAATGCCTGACAGTTCTTTCCATGAAGAAATTCCTTCTGATGTCCAAACTGAACCACCTCTGGCACAGCTTGAGGCCATTTCCTCTTGTACTGTCCCTTGTTCCCTGGGAGCAGAGCCTGACCCCACCTTTCTGCTCCTCCTGGCAGGGAGTTGTAGAGAGAAAAAAGTTCCTCCTGAGCCTTCTTTTCTCCAGGCTGAGCCCCTACAGCTCCCTCAGCTGCTCCTGGTGATCCAGCCCCTTCCCCAGCTCCGTTCCCTTCCCTGGACTCCTCCAGCCCCTTCATGTCTCTCTAGCACTGAGGGCCCAGAACTGGACACAGCACTGGAGGTGCCTCAGCAGTGCCAGCACGGGGGGACAGTCACTGCTTTGGTCCTGCTGGCCACAGTATTTTTGATCCAACCAGGATGTCACTGGCCTTCTTGCCCACCTAGGCATACTCTGGCTCATGTTCAGCACCCCCAGGGCCTTTCTTGACAGGCACTTTCCATCCACTCTACCCCAGGACTGGGGCAATCCATGGAGTTATTGTGTCCCAAGGGACCTGGTGAAGTAACCCTGTCCTCTCCTATAACGTGTCCTATAGCATGTCCTGCTCTGGGACACCCACAGCCACAACTTCAGCTTCTGCAGGCTCAGCCCTGCACCCATCCATGGCCCAGGGTGTTATCAAGGGCAGAGAGAGAAGAAATATCCAAGTGTCTCATCAAGCAGAGGTATGGATGATGGAGTTGGGATGCTCAGAGTCCCAAAGCAGGATCTCAGAGACCCTGGCAGAGCTGCCACCATGGTGGCATTGCAGATGTTGGCCCCAGGAAAACCAGCATGGCACATAACCACGAGGAGCAAGGCGAGTGTCCTGGTGCTTAGCCAACATCACCATTCCAGTTCCAACAGTGGGACACGATGCGCCCGTTCCCATGGCAAAGAGCCAGGGCTGACAGGTAAGGCTGCATCCCTCAGGCAGCACAGGGGAAACAGGTATTTGGGGGTTAAATTCCCACAGTAAAGATAAAGAGAGCCAGAAGCTCCCAAAAGAGATGTGCTCAGGCCTCTAGGAGGGGAATAATGGTTCCTTGATCCCACATCGGACTACATGTGGAATTACCTAAAACACATCCCCTCGTGTACATCCTGGTAGCTGCCACAGCACAGTCACAATCCATCCTCTAAATATGAGGCCAACACACATACCACATTCCCAGCAATGTGCATGGAAATTGCAGGGACCCTTGGAATTCTCTCATGAACCCTTTCCTTCACAAACTACCTACATTCCCCAAAATCTTTTTTGCAGCATTTTCCTCTCCCAAGGCTGCACAACAAACTGCTTAATTGGGCAGGTAGTGCTGCCTGAGGGGTTGGTTCAGCTCACCTGAACCAAGGCAAAGGGGTTTTCAGCCCCAACTCTCTCAGCCTGTCCTCATAGGGAAGGTGCTCCAGTGCTCTGATCAGCTTTGTGGCCTCCTCTGGCCTTGCTGCAACAGTTCCATGTCCTTCTGCTGTTGGGGACACCAGAGCTGTGTGCAGCACTCCAGGTGGGTCTCAGCAGAGCAGGGGGACAGAATCGCCTCCCTCCCCTGCTGCCACACTCCTGTGACTGCAGCCCAGGCCTGGGTTGGTTTCTGGGCTGTGAGCTCACACTGAGCTCATGGGGAGTTTGGCATCACCCCCAAGTCCTTCTCCCAGGGCTGCTCTCACCTAGTCTATAGTCGGGCCTGGGATTGCCACAACCCAGGTGTAGGACCTTGCACTTGGCTTTGTTGAACTCCATGAGGTTGTCTCTCAGTTTTGTTTGCTAAACTCTCCCACCCTTTTCCCAGCAGGTGAGAACACAGCAAGGTGTGTTTCTCATCACTGGTGACAGCCCAAGGGATGTTCAGGGCCCGTTTTACCCCTGGGCTGGGTGGTGGGGACAAGCAGTGGCTCGGGTGGCACTGGGGTTGCCTTTGATCAGCCACAAGCAGGGAGAGCTCCTGCAGCTGTGCTTGAAGCCCGTGATGTCTCAGCTTCAGGCCCCACAGAGCAGCACACTTTCATGTCAAAATGACTTCTAATAAGATTGTAAGTTTGTTCAGGCAGCTGGAATGAAATATTTAAACACAGCATCAGAGGAGCATTTTCTTCCCAGGAAAATGCTGAAATGCCATTTGCAAATCAGAAATGGTTTAAGATTTGCTTTGAAATAGCAGCAGCTTTATGCAACTGTTTTGTGAGGTTTTTCTTTCCAGGAGGAAACAAATGGTGGGGAAAAAAAGCTGAGAATTGGCCATTTCCTCCCAAATCACATGTCTGCTCCCCAGCCTGTTCTGGGGAGCCTGTTTGGAGCCATCATTCCCGTTTGGAGCAAGAAGGATCAGCCTGGAGAGCTGCCTATGTCGGTGCATGCAGCATTCAAATGACATTAGCTTTGTTTCTTGCACTGACAACGAGACATTTAGGTTGGAGAACTCCACTGGGCATTAGTGCTGCTCTGAAGGGTTTGCATGATCTGAAAGAAATGTCATCAAAGCAATAGCAAGTTCTGGTACAAAAGCACAACTGTCCTACTTTTTCTTATTATTACTGGGGCACTTTTGCCTTTCTTTAGGTACAGATTATCCATGTGCAGCTCTTCATCTCCCTATATATATTACACCTTGTTAAACACCAGAATTCAGCTGCTTCTGTCCCTCCTCAAGGCTCACAGAGCTTCTTATCCAACTCCTTGATGTCCCCAAGCAGCACATGGCTCCAGGCAGGGAGCCCTGAGCCACCCAAACTATTCAGTGCCTGGTCAAGGTGATATTTGGGCCACACCAAAATTCACTCTCTGTAAGCAATAGAACTTTGAGACATGAATTAAACTGTTTTCAATGGGAAAAGCAGTTTTAGTTCTGGCTAAATTTGGCATTAGAGGTTCAATTTCTTATTAAGAAAGGTTTATTCTATACTAGTGACCAAAATATACTTGAATTCAGTGTCTTAGCAGGATCATAAAGCCCAAAATCCCTTAGGATAGTGCCTGACTTTGAAAAAAGACCTTGTGATTTGTATACAGTTTGTTTATGGGGGGCTTTAATACAAAATTCAAAGAACTGTAAGGAGAAAATGTTGGCAAAGCTGCAAAAAAAATGCTTAAAAATAACATATGAAAGTGTCAGAAGAAATATGATCATTTATCCCAAACACTGAGGATCCAAAATAGCTGGAAAAGGAGGAGAGGAGCATAAAAAAATCCTTCCAAGCTGAAGGCAGGTCTGAACAGAGAGTGGAGACAGAACATGTCTTGGCCAGTTAAATGCACAATGAGAATGTCAGGTTAGCACAAGATTTTAAGGCAGTTCTTCAGCAACCAACATGGGAAGGACAGAGCTGGGTCATTCTGGTTCCAGCCCTAGAGAAACCTTGGTGGTCCTAGGGGTTTCTCTCGGGATCAGGCTGTCCTGTATGCATCCAACATTTAGGAAGGCAGCAGAACTCCAGGCTGAAAGTGTTGCTCTCCTAAATGCTCCCAGACAGTTGATCCAAATGAGCCATTGTGAAGCCTCTCAGGAGTTGCAGATGCACTGTGAAACACAAGAAAAGCATCAAATCAGCTTCTTACAGCAATGCAATAAGCAGGACCTCACACTGTCTCCAGCTGATCCCCATTTCCCCCCTGGTTCCCCAATTCCCTGATGTCTCAGGTTCTGCTTTGCTCTGAGCTCTCCCAGCCCCTTCCAGCATCCAAACCTATACCAGCCTCTCCTGCTGCTTTTCTCAAGAGTTCACCTGCACACACAGATCTCCCAGACAAGGAAATTCTCTCAGCCTGAAGAAGAAAAGGCTTTGAGGAGACCTTAGAGCCCCTGCCAGTGCCTAAAGCAATGGAAGCAAACTGTTGTGTCCAGCACTGGGGTGCCAGAGTAAGAAGGATGTGGAGCTGTTGGAGCAAGTCCAGGAGAGACCATGGAGATGCTCTGAGGGCTGGAGCAGCTCTGCTATAGAGACAGGCTGGGAGAGTGTGCTGGTTTGAGCTGAAGTAGAGTTAACTTTCTTCACAGAGGCTGGTGTGGGGCTGTGTTTGGGTTTTGTGCTGAACACAGGGTTGATAATGCAGAGATGTTTTTGTTATTGCTGAGCAGAGCTCACACAGAGTCAAGGCCTTTACTGCTTTTCACACTGCCACACTGGCAAAGAAGTTGGGGGTGCATGGGAGATTGGGAGGAGACACAGCTGGGACAGGTGACCCAAACTGACCAAAGGGATATTCCATACCACAGGACATCATGCTCAGTATATAAAGTGGGAGGAAGAAGGAGAAAGGAGGGACATCTGGAGTGATGGTGTTTGTCTTCCCAAGGAACCGTTACGCGTGATGGGCCGTGCTCTCCTGGAGATGGCTGAACACCTCCTGTCTGTGGGAAGCAGTGAATTAATTCCTTGCTTTGCTTTGCTTGTGTGTGCAGCTTTTGCTTTCTCTATTAAACTGTCTTTATCTCAACCCATGAGTTTTTGTAGCTTTTACCCTTCTGATTCTCTCCCCCATCCCGCTGGTGGGGGAGTGAGTGAGAGGTTGCGTGGCTCTTGGCTGCTGGCTAGGGTTAAACCATGACAGAGAGCTTGGGGTGTTCAGCATGAAGAAGAAAAGGCTCCAGGGAGATCTTAGAGCTCCTTCGAGTGCCTGAAGGGGCTCCAGGAGAGCTGCAGAGGGACTTGGGTCAAGGGCCTGGAGGGACAGGACAAGGGGGAATGGATTTAAGCTGGAGGAAGGCAGGGTTAGGTTGGATATTGGGAAGAAATCCTTCCCTGTGAGGCTGCTGAGGCACTGGCACAGGTTGCCCAGAGAAGCTGTGGCTGCCCCATCCCTGGAAGTGTTCCAAGCCAGGCTGGACAGGGTTTGGAGCAACCTGGGCTAGTGCAAAGTGTCCCTTCCCACGGCAGGAGTGGAACTAGATGAGCTTTGCAGTCCTTCCAACCCAACCCAGTCTGTGATTCTCTGAAATCCAACTGTGATTCCTTCTGCCCTAGGAGCACATCCTGCTCAATGACATTCCTACCACATGGATGGACTCAGAACACAGCCATATCTGGAAAGCTCCACACAACTGGTGGTGGTTTGGCTGTGTGTCTTCCTCATGGAAGCCTTCACAGGGAGGCAAACCCCTGTGAGCATAGAGGCACTTGCCTTGCCAAGGCTGAGCAGGGCTGCAGTGGCTCCAGCTCCTGCCTTGCCTGCTGGGAAGCTGCCAGAGACAGGGAAGTGTAGGGATCAAATGAATAGCAGAAGAGATTGCAGGTAATTATGTTTCTTAAGCTGTTAACAGGATTGGCCATTTGATAAATGAGAGGATTTGGGAATGTTTTGTCACTGACAAGCCATTGTGAGAGCTGAGTGAGAATGGGAACTTTGCTCCTTCATAGCACCAACAAGAAGGGAACTCTCCTGGGGTGCAGCATGAAATTCATCTGGAGCCTGGATGGCAGCACAGG
>NW_008658647.1:31593-37741 GCF_000695815.1 Acanthisitta chloris | reverse complement strand
AAAAAAAACCACTAGGTCTCTTACCTTTGGTTTTGGTGCCCCTCCAACAGAGACTTCTGTTCTCTTATGGTGAGCTCCAACAGCCCTCCATGTGGATTTTGGTGCCACCAGGACCCCTCAAATCCCTCCATCTGCTTTGCACTGCTCTGAATCCCTCTGTCTCCCCTCTCCTTCCCTCAAACTCTTGTTTGATTTTGTGTTCCCTATCTGGAGAGGCAAAAGAAAAACCAGCACTGCTCTGTCCTCTCCCAGTGTCCCTTGGGATGGGTTTGAGTACCCCTTGAGCCCATCTGTTTCTTTTCCAATGCCCTCAAGGGCTTTGGTGTGACTTTCAGGGTGTCCCAGAGCTTTCAATGTGCTTTTTGGTGCCTCCCACCCCTGGAAATCTGTGCTTTGGTGCCCCCAGGAGTCCTCCATATGCTCTGTGGGCTGGCAGGACTATCAGTCCCATCCCACAGCAGCGAAGACCCAAGGCAACTCCTGTTTGTGTGCAAGAGCAAAGGCAAAGGGGAAAACTCTCCCAAAACTCCACCACAGCTTTACACTTCTTTGCTCTACATGTGTTGTAGCAGCCAAACTGACACAGGAACTGTGGACAAGCTGAGGATGAGGAGCAGGGCAAGGTCTGCTCCAGGCATCAAGTAAACAATGCACTGACTAAACCAAAAGTCACCTGGTTTCAGTTGTGGTTTGCTCCACTCTTTCTTTCCAAGAGGAAAACTAAGCAGCATGATGCCAGCATGCTTGACTCCTGCTCAGACTTTCCTGTGCTGTGGCTGCCCAGGCTGCAGGGAGCTGGTTACACAGGCCCTTTCCTCCTGTGGCAGCTCCTTAAGGGGTAAACGAAGGCAAAATCCAGTTCCTGTTCCTTCAAACAAGGTCTCTGGGAAACAAGGTCAATCACTTTGTGCAGCTCAAGAGGAAATCTAAAATGCTGGCCCCAAGCAGCTGGTGGAGGGCAGGCAGGAGGTGAAATAGCAGTTATTCTTAGCAATAAGCACCAGGAAAACAGAGAAATAGCAGGAAAGAAACTCCAGACACTTTTCCTCCACAAACAATAGGACTCAAACCCCTGTTTTCACCTAATCAGGGGCACACTGGGTTTGTGCCCCCTTTTCCAGCACCCCCCAGCCAAGCCCAAGGCTTCACTCCACACAGAGCAGGAGAGAGAGCTTCAGCCACAGCTGGGCTAGGCAAACTCTCTCCCAAGGCTCAGCCAAAAGCCCAGGGCAGGCACAGGAACACAACTGCCACCTTGACTGGGCTGTAGTCCAGGCACAGAGAGGTTTGCTCTTGCCAGCACAAGTAGGAAAGGAAGATGGTTTGCCAACCCACTCCTGGGGTAGATGGATGAGTAAGACTTGCCTAAGGCCTGGCCCACAGTGGCAGTTTGGGCCAGTTGTAACCCCCTCCGAATAAAGCCTTGGAAACAGGAATGATGAGAAGAAGCTTTTATCCCACAATGAAAAGCATCTGACAGGAAGGTTGAGCTGGTTGCCACCTATAGTCCCAGTCAGCCCCACATGTCCACAGGCAACCTCAGTGCCACAGAGATGCTCCCAGTCCAGAAGGCACCTTCCACCCTCTCCAAACAGCCTCAGTTCAGCTGCACCTGAGGGCATCCCCCTGCAACTCTTGCACTCCTCATACCAGGCCTTCTGCTGTTGCCCTCACACAGAGACTGGAAAACAAACTCTTCAGCTCAGATTGAACTGTGCTCCTGCTTGGTTGGCCCACATCAACCTTTCCCATGGGGAGAGCACTGTCCAGTTCCCACAGCTGCAGGGCAGCACTCTGTGCTTTCAGTGCAGAGCCCCAAGAACAGCCCCTCACCATCACCTCAGTTGTGGGGTGCCTTGCAGGAACACCTGGGATCACAGTGTCTGGCTAGCAGCAAGAGGTCCCCTCCAGGTGCCCCTGCCTGGACCTCCTGGGCACAACTGACCCACCAAGAATGGGGTACAGAGGCCCTCAAAGCCTCCTTGGGGTTTAGCCTTGGTCACCCACCACTTCAGGGTGCCCAGATCCTCCCTTGCTCCATATATCATGAGGGCTGTGCTTCATCAGGGACTTCTGATGCCTCATGGCAGCAAACAGCATCATCTCTGCTGAAAGAAAAGCTTCTTGTCAGTAAACGAAGGCACGTCAGAGCAACACAGGTCTCTCCAACACCCTCCTGCCCTGTAATCTCCAACCCAACAAATGCTGTTTGGGAACTGGCTTGCTGCTGAGGAAGAGCCTAAAATCCCAGCAGCTTCCCAAGATGCCCTCCCTGACAGGGAATAGCATCACCATGTCCCATGTGATGGCACATCTCATGTGCCCTGCACAGAGCTGCCTGCCCACCCTGCCCCTGCCCCTCAGACCCATGGGGGATATGTGCAGGGACCCCAAACCATCCCCCACCAGGACAGAAACAGGCACAGATACTTGCTTCATCTCTCCTTTTCCTCCAGAAGCCACACTCAGGGGGGCATTCAGCAGCAGCACATCTGAGCTCACACAGGTATCCCTTTCAGACCCTCATGCACACAGAAGCCCCTTCCAGCCACCCTCTGTGGAGCCTGCACACACCAGTGTGCCAGGCTCCAGACTGTGCAAAGCTCAGTCCCAGTGATCAGGAGCTCTCCCACTCCAGTGCAAAGCTGCCCATGGCAGCTCCATTCCCATCCTGAGCCAGACCAACAGCCCTTTTTGGAGTAGAAGGTGATGCTCCTGGTGCAAGTGCTCCTGGTCTCAGCCACCCTGCTCTCTGCCACACATCCCTGCAACTCAAAAATGCCCACAGGCCCTAAGAGAGGACCAAGCATCACACACAGAGGAATGAAACTGCCACGACAGGTTGAACAAATCTCCCCAATGAGGTTGGGAAGAGTAACATACCAGTAATGTCTTTGCAGCCCCCAAACACTGGTGCTACAGCCTCCACACTCTGCAGCAGCATGTTTGAAGATGCTGCAGAGATCAGGCACATCCACAGCACCTGGAGAAAAGCCCTGGAGATAAAGGTGAGGGGCCAAAAATCCACAGGCAGGGAGAGAGAGCCTCACACCACAGCACTGGGTGCAAAAGGCACAAGGACATCTGCCCCTGGGAATGGAGAAGCTGCTCCAGCTCCAAGGGGAGATACTTGAAATTATTGCAGTTTCCAGAGACAGAAAGCAAAGGACCAACATGGCCAACTGATGCTATACCTGCTCAGAGGAGCAGTGGGACCTCAGGGAGGGCATGGATTGAGGTGAGAAAGGAACCAGCAAGGCCTTGGTGAGATGGTGCAAAGGTATTGGTTCATCTTCCACAAAGGAGTAAAAGGCAGTCAAATAAAACTTGCTTCTAACAGCATATAAAGAGAAATTCAGGGACTTGAAAGGGCACAGGACAGACTTATAGACATCTGTGCTCTTTCTCTTCAGGAGAGGAGAACCCCTCACCTGTAGCTCTCCCCCAGCAGCACTCAGCCAGCTCAGCTCTCCCCCAGCAGCTCTGCACAACCACAGCACCAAGCTCAGCTCAAGGACGTGGCTGCTGCCTCCAGCCCTCAGCTGTGTCCTTGGCCTCTCCTCAACCACAGCACCACTGGCTCCATCCTGCTGGAAAAATCACATGCTCACTTTGTACTCTTTTTTAGGAAAACAGATGTAGCATAAAAAAAAGAGCTGAAATTCAACCCTCTCTTTTCCCCTCTCCAATTCCAGCAACACCACAGCCAATCTGGTTTGGTGCTGACAGCCTCCATGCTCCTAATTACCCTTGTGGTTCTGGTCAAAGATGTGATTTTTCTTGTTTGGGAAGTGGTTAGTTCAAGAGCTGTGGCGTGTCTCTCCACAGAAAGTAAGTAACCTTACCCAATCTATTTGTAATGTTTTAAGCTGCTGCCCAGGTTAAGCTTCATGTAGCTATCAGAGCCAGACTCTGAGATTAAGCAAGGAATGTGTGTCTGAACGTTCACAAAGAGAAAAGGGAGGAATTTAAAGGATTTTTTTTAATTTCCAATGACTTTTGGTGCCCCTGAAGCCTTCTGTGTGGCTTTCTGTAGGAACCAGAACCCTCTGTTTGGTTCTCAGTGTCCAACCCCTCCCAAGGCTTCTATGTGTGTTATGGGGTTCAAAACTTCGGTAGGAATATCTTTGAATTCTTATGCCCCATGGAAAATCAAAGAATCAAAGAATCGTGGAATGGTTTGGGTTGGAAGTACCTTAAAGCTCATCTTGTTCCACCCCCTGCCATGGGCAGGGACACCTCCTACTAGCCCAGATTGCTCCAAGCCCCATCCAACCTGGCCTGGAACATTTGCAGGGATGGAGTAACCACAGCTACTCTGGGCAACCTGTGCCAGTGCTTCACAGGGAAGAATCCCATCCATCCCTGCCCCCTGGCAGTGTGAAGCCATTCCCCTTTGTCCTGTCACTCCAAGCCCTTGTTAATAATCTCATTCCATCTTTCTTGCTGGCTCTCTTCAGGCACTGGAAGGCTGCAATAAGGTGACCCCAAAGCTTCTCTTGTCCAGGCTGAACAATCCCAATTCCCTCAGCCTTTCCTCAAAGCAGAGGTGCTCCATCCCTCTCCTGCCCCCTGGCAGTGTGAAGCCATTCCCCTTTGTCCTGTCACTCCAAGCCCTTGTTAATAATCTCATTCCATCTTTCTTGCTGGCTCTCTTCAGGCACTGGAAGGCTGCAATAAGGTGACCCCAAAGCTTCTCTTGTCCAGGCTGAACAATCCCAATTCCCTCAGCCTTTCCTCAAAGCAGAGGTGCTCCATCCCTCTAATAATTTCTTCCCAATATCCCATCTATCCCTGCCCTCCAGCAGTGGGAAGCCATTCCCCTCTGTCACTCCCTCCAGCAGTGGGAAGCCATTCCCCTTTGTCCTGTCACTCCAGAACCTTGTCCCAAGTCCCTCTGCAGCTCTCTTGGAGCCACTTTAGGCACTGCAAGAAGCTGTATGGTCTCCCCAGAGCCTTCTCTTCTCCAGGCTGAACACCCCCAGCTCTCCTAGCCTGGCTCCATGGCAGAGGTGCAGGAGAGGAAGGCTCAGGCAAGGCAGTGTGCCTGGTACGCTGTCTCTAAACCCATTCTTCAGCCACCTCTGGAAAGGACAGGATGGTCCATCCCTTCATACCACAGCGCTTACCAGAATAACTGAGACTTTCTAGTTAATCTAGTGGAAAGAATTTTGAAACAACTGGAAAGAACCAACATGAATATGCAGCAAATACAGTGGCAACCTGCTGTCTCCTGCAATGGCTCATTAATACAGCTCAGCCAGCACCAGTGAGTGCTGTGTGCTGCACAGCTCCCACCCAACAGGGCCCATCCAAGCAGTGCAGAATGTGTCACCCCAGATGGTTTGCCTGAAGAGGCTGTTTCACATAATGGTTCTCATGTTTCCATGGAATTTCAATATTCCCCAGAAGATACTCACTGGAGCACTCTAGAGCAATCTTGTATCACTTGGTGCTGTGTGAACCAGCAGAGTGTTGGGTACTTGCAATTAAAAGTGGCTTAGAGAAAAATAATAATGAAGTTGAAATTGGAGATAAAGGAAGCCTGGAATGTTCTCAGGTTAGTACACCTAAATTTCCAGGGAATATTTTTTTATAATGGCAAGTGTCACTCACAAAATAATTTTATGTACCTGAATAAAATGAATCTAAATCACTGGGGGAAAAAAGCAGTGGAATATTAAGGAGCCACAAAACAGGCCTCAGCACCAGGGACCTCCTGGCAGGAAGGATGGAGGGAAAGAACTGGGACTCATGCTCCATCTGCTAACCATGGAAATGAAGATGCAAAGTGTTGTGAGTGCAAGGGAAAGGGTGACTAAGGAAAAGCCCTGCAGGCTGGAAGTGCTGTAACTGTGGTTATAAGGAAAGAAAGCCCCATGGCTTTAAGGTGCTAAGAACACAAAACTCCACTTACTCAGACAAAGAAAGGGCTGTAGAGTCTCTCTGTTCACAGCCCGTGGCCTGCAGTGGGTGCTATGGGCAAACCTTACAGCAGAGGAGAAAGACATCCCCTTTTCCTGGATAGTGCTCTGGATTGGCACTTGGTAGCCTGTTGCCACTGAAATTTATAGTCCAAAGCAAACACAAGTGAACAGAGGGAGAGAACTGGGAAAAAATGAAAGAGGGAAATTTAGATTAGATATTA
>NW_008658647.1:28942-31481 GCF_000695815.1 Acanthisitta chloris | reverse complement strand
CAGACAGAAAGGGGTAGTGGAGGGGGTGGGGACTGGATGGTCTCTGAGCTCCATTCCAATCCCTCAACATACTCTGGTACTATGATACAGCACTCTGGCAGGCTCTGTTAGCCCATGCAGGAGCAGCTGCTCACATGGATCTCTACACACATGAATTCTACGTGTTTATGTCCAAATACTCTCTCGAGGAACAGCACAGGGAATAGTCAGGCCAGGCTCAATGGGACTTGGAGCAAACTGGGCTGGTGGAAGGTGTCCCTGCCCATGGCAGGGAGTGGAATGAGATGAGCTTTAGGTCCCTCAACCCAAACCAAACTGTGGCTTTATGATTCCATGGTAATGGTGTGAGGAGGCTGGTGGGAACAAGAGAAAACAGCTCTGAGAAAGGAATGACGAGCTCTGACCTCTGGCAACAAAGCACAAGGTATAGAGAGCCTGAGGAGCAAGAATGGCTTTTGAAAGAGGGCAGATTGTCTCCCTGAACTTCAGTGATCATCAGCCCTCTTCTACTGCTTGCCTTACCTCCACCTTGCTGATGTCCTGGCAGGATGCCTCTCCAGGTGGAGGAGCACAGGTAGCCCTGTCTGGCCAGAACTTTCCCTGGATGTTGCTGTGGTAGAAGAGAGCATTCCAATATCCTTGTTTTCTCCTGTGGCCTGGGATCTACAAATAATGAGCTTTCTGATAACAATATGGTGTTTTCACCCTCAATAAAGGCCTTAAGCAGATTGAGCCTGGACACACACACTGTGCTGGTGGTGTCACAGTTTGCTGACAGGCCTGCACAGGAGGCATTGCATGGTGCTGGCCTCCATTCCATGCTCTTAACAGGCAACACACTTGGACAAGCACAAATCTTTCCACCTGTATCCTATAGATTTTCCCTGGTCCCACTTGTGCCTGTTCAGCTATTCCTGCTTCTCTTCTTACCTTACATCTGTTTACCTCCTAAGCCCTCCCACTTGCCTTGCCTCTGAAGTCTGCCAGAGGCTCCTCTGCTCTGCACTGCAGGTCAAATCCTGCTCCTGCCTCAAGCCAGGAGTGGTGCCTGTTGTTGGACAAGGTCTCTGTGGATGCAGAGCTGAACATACATATACTGACACAGTGAGAAACACAGGACGTGGCAGATTTCAAAGGAAAAGGAAAATATGCACATCTTTGGGGTTATTTCAAGCCCTTAATTCAAATACTGAGACTAGATGGTATTGCTATTGGGGTTTTTATTAATATATATTCAATATTAAACATAGACTCACAGAATGGTTTGGGTTGCAAGGACCTTAAAGGTCATCTTGTTCCCCCCCTGCCATGGGCAGGGACATCTTCCACTAGCCCAAGTTGCTCCAAGCCTGGCCTGGAGCACTTGCAGGGATGGAGCAGCTACAGCTGCTCTGGGCAACCTGTGCCAGTGTCTCAGCACCCTCACAGGGAAGAATTTCTTCCATATATCTAACCTAAATTTCCCCTCTGTCACTTTGAACCTATTACTCCTTGTCCTATCACATACATCACATATCCTGATGAATAACATATAGTAACACACAATACAAGGAGATATATGTGTATCTAAACCATTGGGAAATGGTATCTTTTTCCTAATCCTTTTGCCATTTTACCTGACACTTGAAAAAATGTGAAAAATATCAGCCTGAGTCAACATGAAACCTGAAAACGATTGACTGGTGTGGTCTAAGTTGGGTTGTGATATCAGCAAAGCAAAACAAAGCCCAAAATGTCAAACACTAGTATAACACAGTCCCAGTTGTAAATCAATCGTCGGGAAAACTCCTGACCTACATGAACAGAAGCAGGAAACAAAGAAAGCTCAGCATCAAATCCATGGCTGACAGAGCTTAGCAGAAGAAAGTTGTGTTTGCAGAAGAAATCCTAGCAACAGTCCAGGGTCACTGCTCAGTGCAGGCAGGAGAATCGTCAGGGATTATGCAGAAAATGCACAAGTGTTCAAACAGACTTTGAGTTGCTATTTGGAAAGAAGGATGATTTGCTTTCATTGCTTGAAGATGATGAAATACTTTCCAGTCTATTAGTAACTGAGAGAGATGTTAGAGTGTCTCAGCAATGAGCATTTGGAAATCAGCAGGCTCAGAAGCTCTAGCATTGCTGGCAGAGCAGCTCTCAGCTCCACTGACATCCAGTGTTAATAGCAGGTCTGTAAGTGCCCAACTTATCAAAATCCATTAAATGAGAAGCAATGGGAATCAATGAACCATCAGAAGAAAGAGCAACTCTGGGTCAAAGCAAGAGAGGGTATTTTTTCCATCCCATCTGTCATTAGGACAGTCAAGTGGAACTTCAAGTCACTCGGAATCACAGGATGGGTAAGGCTGGAAGGCACCACAGTGGGTCATCTGGTCCCACCTCCCTGCTCAGGCAGGGCCATCCCAGAGCACACGGCACAGGATGGTGTCCAGACAGTTCTGGAATATCTCCAGTGAAGGTCCAGTTCTAACAAACCTTGAATATTGTGTGCAATTTTTGTCACCACAGTATGAGAAAGATATGAAGCTATTAGAGAGTG
>NW_008658647.1:22025-28928 GCF_000695815.1 Acanthisitta chloris | reverse complement strand
GCTGGGAGGGAAAGCCATATTAGGAGTGGCTGAGGTCACTTGGGCTGTTCAGCCTGGAGAAGGCAAGACTGAGGGGTGACCTCATTGCTGTATACAACTTCCTCACAAAAGGAAGTGCAGGGGCAGGCACTGAACTGACCTCTCTGGCAACCAGTGACAGCACCTGGGGGAATGGCCTGAAGCTGTGTCAGGAGAGGGTTAGGCTGGAGATTAGAAAATGGTTCTTACCCCAGAGGTGTCTGGGCACTGGAACAGCTCCCCAGGGCAGTGGTCACAGCCCCAAGCCTGACAGAGCTCAAGGAGTGTTTGGACAATGCTTTCAGGCACAGTGTGGAGTTTTGGGGTGTCCTGTGCAGGGACAGGAGTTTGAGTAGATGGTCCTCAAGGGTCCCTTCCAGCTCTGATTATTCTGCAAAACCTCTGCCACCAGCCTTCCCAGGCTCGTTTCACCTGACAGCTCTGAGGTGCAGGCTTGTGACTCTGCAGTCACTCACATCAGAGTTTTCTTCTCAGTAAGAAAACTGTGACTTCTGGGTTGGCTTGAAACCTTCTGCTGGAGTTAAGAGACTCAAATGGAAAAGGACAAAGTGATCTGGGCTCAAGCCCTGCTCCCTGTTCTTGCCCACAAGCAAGGGCAGGGACTTTTCTAACCAGTTCTAGGTGTGCACATGTTCCAGTGAGTGTGCTAGATTTGACTCGTGACCCAAATGTACCCAAAGGGCACAGAGAAATCTGAGTGCAGTGCTGTGATGTGGCTCTCCAAGCCAGGAGCCCTTCCTCTCCCAAACCTCATAGGTATCCACACCTTTTCTGGCTTCAAGTGCAGCAAGAGATCTTTAAACAACTTCCTAGCAAGTTGCAGCTAGAAGTGAATTAAATCAGTGTACACTTTACAGCTCATGCAAACAGCTGAGTGGGGCTAGGAAGCAACAGCAGGTACCAGAAGCTTCAGGATGGCACCAAACACCATCATGCACCCAGAGCTGTGCACAAAACTTGGTCTTTAGGACTCACAGATGTTTTCAAACCCCCAAAAAGTGTTGCACTAAACAATGTGCATAGTGGCAGTTGTAACACACTGTATTTGAGCTCCCATTTAATGTAATGAGGCTTCAGTGAAAACAGAGAGAAAAAAACACAGATTAATCAAAATCCTACGTGAATTTATTTATGGATCACAAAAAATGTTTCTAGAATATCCAAGACATGGTGGAGGGATAAAGTTAGATGAAGTTGGGATTTATCTCGATTACCTAACCTGGCATTAAAATCCTTTTCACTGATCAGCAAACAGAGGGATAAAAAGATTTCAGAGACATTATGTAGGTCTGGAATAATTCCCAGTACGAGTTCCTATAAGAAGAGGAATTGTGGGAGGAATACAAATATTAATCAGAAGAAAAGGTTCTAAATTGGGAAACTGCTCTGGCAATGAGACTAAAGTCTAAGTCATTAGTGTAACAACCTCTAATCCCTCTCAGAGCAGCCACTCTCCTGACAGAGATGGACATGGAATGGCTTTCTCCAGAAATACTTCAGGTTTGATTAATTCAAACACTCTGGGTCTGGATGTAACAAATATGTTGTGAAACATATCATGAAAAAACAGAGATGTTTGGCTGAACAATCCCAAGCCATGTAGAAAACTCATTTTCTAGGAAATGGAGAAACACATTTTCCAGCTGTTTTCTTCTTAACTCCATGCAGAAAATTCCCCAGGGTCCAACTCTTTAAAATAACCTCTCCCCCAAAAGCAGCCTATCTAATTAAGTCCAGAGCCATGCTACCATTTTGACCCTGATTTCCATTGGCAACTCCCTGACAGGCACCAAAATACCTTATTAAATCTTTTCTAGGGATAGCAGTGCTGATTTATAAAAATAAAAGTGTTTTCTAGGTCAGAAAAGGCAAGAAATGGCAGGAACAGTCCTGCAGCCCCAGAATTCACACAGAGCATCAGGCAGTAAGCTCAGAGTCCTGCTTTGGTGACAAGTACTCATGTAAAGCAGATCATCCCTACCCAGAGACTGAAGCACATCCATATGCATAGCAAAGCTCTGAGATTACTCACAGCACTCTCTTTTTTGCCTGTAATTACAAATCTTTTCCTTCCAGAGGCTGTGGCAGTGTAAGAAGCTCCTGTGACACCCCCATGGTTGTGACAGTGCAGCTGTGTTGGGGCTACACACAGAATTTAGGGTGGATCCCAGGTGACAAGAATCTTGTTTTGGGAAAAACATGTTTCAGGCAGTCCCAGGCTCCTGGGCAGCCCCTCATGATCCAAAGGAACTGGGGACAGAGTGGGTGAAAACTGCTCAAGGCTCACAGGGGCAGAGGAAGAAATGGACCTGCAATTGTGGTCTGTGCTTGAGGTGCTGAATAAAGCAGGAATTCCCTGGAGGAGAGGGAAGCTGTCATGTTTTCCCCCAGGGCATGAGGTCCTTGGATTGTTCTGAGAGAGGTTGGTGCTTTCTCCAGCAGCACCAGCAGCTCCCACCAGAATGTGCACATTGTGATAGGAAGTTTCACTTTGAGTTAACAAATAAAATCACAGAATGACAGACTATCCTGAGCTGGATGGGGGCCACGAGGATCATCTAAGTCCAGCTCCTGGCCCTGCACAGGATGCCCCAAGAATCACATCATGAATAGTTCCTGACTTAAAATAAAAAAGATCTTGGGGCAGTGAGAGGCAGTACTGATCTCTTGTCTCTGTGACATCCAGGGAATGGCTGGAGCTGTGCCAGAGAAGGTTTATGTTGGATATCAGGGAATGGTTCTTCCCCCAGAGGTGTTTGGGCACTGGAACAGTTCCCCAGGGCAGTGATCACAGCCCCAAGCCTGACAGAGCTCAAGGAGTGGTTGGCCAATTCTCGCAGGCACAGGGTTGATTCTTGGGGTGTCCTGTGCAGGGCCTGGAGCTGGACTGGATGATCCCTGTGGGTAACTTCCAACCCAGGATATTCCATGATTCTATGATTTTACCATGTTGCAGCTTGACCTACTTTACAATAAAGGATCTAAAAGTTGCCATCAAATTTCCCCTCATTTAAAGGTTTCTACATCTGATGTAATTATGAGCTTCTTATGCAATGCTGAAGTGTATTTTAAAGACAGCTGCTTTAGATTCCAGTTTTGCTTTTAAGTAGTGCTACCAAGCTAATTAAATCATCATTCCCTGTGTTTGCACCCTGCAGATGAGCAATGCTGCTTCCCAGAGCACTCTGTGTCCTCCTGAGGTCTGTGAGCCAAATCCGTGGCTGCCTAAGCACACAGCAAATTCCTGCAGCCACCTCAGAGCCAGGTGGAGATACCCTGGGGACAGCCAGTGGAGTAACTCAGAACAGAAACAAGAGTTTTGCTAAAGCATGAAATGAATGATGCAAATATATCCCAACAAAATGGAAAATGAAAGCAGGATTGAAAGAGGAAAGTTTGATGCCACTATACCCAGATTTATCCTAAACTAAACTAAAGCTGCAGTGGTTGCCACATTCATAATTCAGTTCCCCCCCCCCCAGACATTCTTCAGCCTTATTCTCCACAGCTCTGCATATCTTCTTAGCTACTCCTCTGAGCCAATCCATCCAAACTCTCCATGTTTGGCCATTACTGTCTGCATTCAGGATCCCTTCAGCAACAGAAACTTTGGCACAGGCTCTTAAGGGCAGTGGTGGAGTCACCAGCCCTGGAAGTATTCAATAAACAAGCAGACATGGCCCTTTGTGATATGGTTTGGTGTCAGGGCATGGGTGTGTTCAGTCAAAGGTTGGACTTGATGGTCTTGGAGGTCTTTTCCAACCTTGATGATTCTTTGATTCTGTGTTAATGACTGAAACACCACTTGTCAGAGAAACCCAGGGAGGCTGGACAGAGGGAGACAGAGTTGGGCTGGTTGTCAGCAAACTCAGTCTTCAAAACCCACTAGAGCATTGCTCTGGTAAAGACTAGACTTAGCAAGTGAATTGCAGTACCTGCATTTCAAGCCCCAGGCAGGAGTGTAGCCAGCCGTGAGCCCTGGGAACAGCTGTGCTGCTCATCCTATGATTCAGCCCTGAGGTGCTGAAGATCATGTGCTGCAAATGTTGCTTCCTGATTCCATCTTCTGGGCATTACCTGCACTAATGAACATTGTGTCAAGGCTAGCATCAGGCTGCCCTACTGAAGTTTCTGCACAGGATTTCTCTCGCTCCTTTTCCCTCTCCTTCCCACAGTCTATGTTGGAGCATACCACATTTCTACTCCTGAGATCCCAGTTGTGCTTCTCTCTTCATGGTGTCCCACTGACCACAAGAAGAGCTGGTGGTGAGGTGTACACTAGTTTTACACTCTCTCTTCTGGCCTAAAAATTTTACTTTACTGTCTTCCTTACCTGCCTCAAAGTCCTTCCATGTCCTTTCACCTGGATTCTGACAGCTGAACAAGCCTTCCTAATTCTCTTTGGCAGGACAGTGACTTCCCAGCAGCCTTCCAGCAGTTCTTAACTCATTTATACTTCTGACCTACACAACAGCCTCTGGCAAGAAGTTCTACGATTTAATAATCAGTTGTATGAGAATGTATGACTTTCTGGTTCAGACCTGATGCCTCATCATTTCATGGTATCCTTAACTTCTGTTCTTAAAACTAATAGCCACCCCTCTCTCATTGTTCCCTTCCCAGCTAGATCTCAGCATCTCTGTCCCATGCCTGACTGTTTTCTGCCCTGATACAAAAGCCATTCTGTCCTCATCTACTTTCTGTGGGTGGAATTGAGATCTAAGAGCTTTGATTTAGTGTTGGAGTTTAGTTATCTACCTCACAGATTGACACCTACAGGTAGAAACCTAACTGTAGGTGTCGAAATCCCTGAGCTAAACAGCTCCCACCCATCCCTTTTAGTTGTTTTATCCTTTTTGAAGAGAGGATGAAGAGAGCTGCAGATATTAATCAATATGTGGGTTTGCCAAACATTTATACAGTAACATAATCACATAATGGTGTTTGCCTTTTTTTTTCCCTTCCTAAAAATTCCTCCCATTCATTTGCAATGTTTTATTGCTGTGGCTGCTGCACCAAAGTTTTCATAGAGTTATCCTACAGCAACTCTATTTCTGAGTGATAATAATCTGTTCAATCCATAATTGAGAGAGTACAATATAGAACTGAATATGTATATTCCCAGACTAACTACTTTGCATTTATTAGCTCTGCCTGTCATATGCCACTCCTGCCACAGTCCCTCACTGCCACAGAACCTTCTGCCTCTCCTCCCAGGGTCAGGTTGGACCATCTCAGCTAATTCTGTGTCACCCACAATTGCCACTGCAATATTCACTCCCTTTCCAAGCCTTTTAGAAGGTCCTAAATCAAGCTATTGCATGACTAAGCTGTAGAGCTCCTCTCACTGGGAAAACTGATATTCTCTCCCACTTTTTCACCCATTTTGTCTCCATCTTATTTACTTACAAGAGGACATCTTATTATCTCAGCTTAACTCCTTTAAGAGTCTTTGAAGAAAGACTTACTGACATTTGTTTGGAAGTCTGTGTGCACTTTATCCACTAGATCAGCCTTACCTACAAGCTTGTTGACATCTTCAAAGAGCTCCAATAGATTTATGAGACATGGTCTCCTTCTGCAAGAACTGGAATGGCTTTTTCCAAATAAATCACATTTATGAAATTGCCTACTGGTTCTCTTCTGTATTAGTGTAGTTTTTAGCCACTTAGTCAGTTTGGAAGTGAGATTTACTGATCTCTGTTTTGCCACGTTTGTCCTGGAGACCTTTTTCTCAAGGCTGAAGACACTGAAGACACATTTGCCACTTTCCATCCTTCTTGCAATGTGGTCAACTTAAATGACACTTTTCATGCTACATTTAGCTTTCTCTTAATCTAGTGTTTGAGGTCTTTCAGAATTCTTGATTGAGTATCATCTTATCTTGGTGCTTTCTGACTGCTCCTTTTATTGATTTGTTCCAAAATGTCCTCTGCTGGAACTTCATTTAGGGACAATTCCTCATGCTCTCCACTGCTTCACCACTAATGTACCCCTTTCCAGCCTTCCTCTATAATTTGTTCCCTATTATTACAGTTTCCTACCCTTCTGCCAAGTTTCTGAGGCATTTATTATGTCAATAATTTCCTTTCAAATCAGTCTAGTTCACCTCTTCTGGGCTGCAGAGTTACAGCATTTGTATAGATATACTTTTACATTTTTTATTGATCTAGTTGCCTATTTTTCACGGGACCTGCTTAGCTGGGACTTTAATTGCTGAGACCATTCTTGGCTATTTCCTTCCTCAATTGTATTGATTTCAGCTCCTTCCATTTCTCTAAATTACAAGGATTTTCTGATTTCTCCTGAAGAGGAGTTGTGATTTGAACCATGTGCAGTTGTTCAGTTCGTGAGTTTCCCCAACTGCCAACTATAAAAATACCTCATTGCTTTTGAATACTAAAGCCTAGTTTGCAATCTATTTGCACATTGATTTATATAGCTTATCCCTGCTGTAAAAACTACCTCACCAACCACAGAGAATCTGTTTGTCTGGTACTGGGACAATTTATACCACTGTGAATCCACTTGCAAGTATCTTTCTTGTGTCAGTACCCACATCACTCACTCAGAGAGTCACAGAATCATCAAGGCTGGAGGAGATCTAAGATCATCGAGTCCAACCATTAACCTGCCACTGCTGGAACCCCTAAACCCTAAACCAGATCCTCCAGCACCAGATCCAGATGCCTCTGAAACAATTCTAGGGATGATGACTCCCCCACCTCCATGGGCAATATTCCAGTGCCTGAACACCCAACAGGCAACACATTTCTCCTAACATCTCAGCTCAAGGCTATTCCCTCTATCCTCTCCCTGCAGCTATGGCAGGAGAGACATCCCCCACCTCTCTCCCAGGCCCGT
>NW_008658647.1:2821-21853 GCF_000695815.1 Acanthisitta chloris | reverse complement strand
GAGTGCCCAAAGCTGAGCACAGCACTGAGCTGGGACCTCCCCAGTGCCCAGTGCAGGGGGATGAGCACTGCCCTAGTCCTGCTGCCACTCTGTTCTTGAGCCAGGCCAAGTTGCCCTTGGCCTTCTTGGCCACGTGTGCACACTGTTGGCTCACACAGAGCTGCTGCCACCAGCACTCCCAAGTCCCTTTCTGCCTCCACCTGCTCCCTCAAGCACCAAGAGTGGACACAGAAGTCCAGCAGAGCCTTCAGCACTGCAGCAAATGAGCCTTTCTCCCATGTTTTAATAATACATTTCATTAACACCTCCTAGGATGAGACTTCTGTGATTGCTCATTCGTGTTGAATTTTTTATCTTCTCCAATTCCCATATCTGTTCCTGGCATGCTTCAGGCAGGCAATTATACCTCTCTTTTTAATGCCTATTTTAGCATTTGTTTCCTCTTTCATAAATGTGGCACACAGCAATTGTTTCTGTTTATTTGTTGATTTCTGGGTCACTTTCTCTGCTTTCTCAAGATCATTAGAATCACAGAATCATCAAGGTTAGATAAGACCTTTAAGATCATCAAGTCCAACCATTAACAGTCCAGCCATTCTTGCACGTTAGATATCCTGAAAAGTGCGTCCTGGTTTCTCCACGCATGTTATGAGTTAAATCATTTGGGTCATTAATTAAAACAGTGACTAGAACTGGGCCCAGGACACACACCAGCAGGACTTTCAGTGCAGTGTTGCCACCCACATTACAGTAATATCACACAACTTCCCAATGATGAACCACAAGCTCTGAGCTGAACAGGCCCTGCCAGGACAAGGGATTTGGCTGTGTTCTCCTCACTCCTTTCTGTATCCAGACTGGAGTCCCCAGGGAGAAGAGCTGTCTGCTGGAAGGACTATTTTGAGTGCAGTTGCTGGGAGCACACCCAGTGTCTCTGATCATGGCACTGTGTGAGTGTGCACACACAGATGCAATCAATCTCGTTGCCCCAGGATGCTGTGGCTTTTCTCTGCTTGCACAATGCACTCATCCATTAGAGGCAGGGCTGCAACAGATGGGCTCTCCCTGATACAGCAACAAGGTAAGTGTCTGGCCCAGCCAGAAATCCTGGGCACACTGATACAGACCATATTTCTTTAGTCTGCTTCCGAGAGAGTCATGTGGAACAGTTTCAAAAGCTTTCCTAAAGCAAAATATGTCCCATCTGTGCCTCCTCTTCATCTACTAGACATTATTTTCTCAAAGAAGGAAATTACAGTAAAATGCCATGATTAATTCTCAGGAAATCTAGGGCTGTTTTTCTTTCTTTTTATCTGCTATTTGCTTGAAATTGATCATGTAATATTCCTTCAGACTTATTTCTGGGGAGACTGGTCTCACATTCTTTTTCAAGGGTAAACTGTTTGCCTTTTGATACCACTCAGGGGTTTCACCTGCCTTCCACAGGATTCCAGGGCAGCACTAATGCTGCAGCAACTGCTTCAGCCACTGCCTGCACTGCCCACATGGCTCTCCTCACCTCCAGAGTAGTGTGAGGAGCTCTCCCAGCACCCCCAGAGCAGTGTGAGGGGCTCTAGCAGTGTGAGGGGCCCTCTCAGCACTCCCAGGGCAGTGTGAGGAGCTCTAGCAGTGTGAGGGGCTCTCTCAGCACTCCCAGAGCAGTGTGAGGGCCTCTAGGAGTGTGAGGGGCTCTCACAGCACACCCAGAGCAGTGTGTCAATCTGTAGAGACAGAGGGAGAACAAATATCACACACAAAACAGTGTAAAAGGAGATGAGGGATGAGGCCTAGCTCAGAGCATTTGCTCTCCTCTCAGAGTGGAGAGTGGAGTTCAGTGCAGTATAGTATCCTGGAATGGTTTGGGTTGGAAGGAACATCAAAGTTCATCTCATTCCACCCCCTGCTATGGGCAGGGACACTTTCCACTAGCTCAGGTTGCTCCAAGCCCTGTCCAGCCTGGCTGGAGCAGCCTCAGCAGGATGCAGTGTTAGCATGGCAGAGAGCTGTCTTCCAGCTGGGGCAAAGTAAGCTGCCAGCTCCAGCAAGGCTCTATCTCAAAACACATTTTTCAGTTGAGAATTTCTGGTCTCCTATGCTGATGGGAATTTAAACACCAGGAACATACCAGCAACTGCACCTGTGATCATTTGCTGACTTACAGGGAGCAGACAGAGGGTCTCTCAGGAGACACCTGGGTGGGAGCTAGAGGGTGCTTGGGAGGAGCACGAGGTCCTGCTGCATGTCCCAGGTTTTTAAGGGAGATGGAAATGAAGGCTCCTGGAAGGCAAAGGCAGAATGCTGGCTGGGAGATTTAGCCCCAGGGTGCTGCTGACAGTTCCTCTGAAATCCTTCCAGTCACATAGGCAACTGCAATTAGGCCCAGGGGAAGGAGATGCTATCCAGGGGTGATGGTCTCCATCACAACTCCAGGGTGAAATCAGACTTTTCACAGGGAAAACAGAGCTGATGTGTTTAATTAAATGGGAGCTGGGGGAAATCTGTCATGAGCTAAGGCAAACAGATTGCTAGGGGTTGGTACAATATAAATACTGTGTGTATGCAGCCAGTTCACAGCAAAGCTTAGTACAGGTATAGCAACAGGTCATTAGTGACATTTTCTTGTATCAGAATGGACTAAAAAGCTAAACAAAGCTGCCTTCTAAATTAAGAATTATAAAGGCATGTATATAAAATTGTGGGGGGTGGTGTTAAATTAAAGAAAAAGCTAGATGAAGTAAAACACAGTAATAAAATCAGCAGAAAACAGTAAATCCCAGTGACAAACCCAAAAGTCTCCCACAGTACGTGGCCATAAAGTACAGAAAAGAGAGGATAAGTCATAAAAGTGAAAGATTCCTTTATGATATCAAAGAGAATGTTTTAAGGAATCTAGTCAGATTCAAACCCTTACTGGCAAAGGCTCTATACTGAGAGTGCCTGGCAGTGAGAATGTAAATATATGAGCAGAGTTACCCCATCAGTCACCAGAGAAAGAAGACTGAGTGCTTAATGCTGAGAGGTGAAATACTAAACATGGGCACCTCTATTATTCATAAAATAAATCGATATAATGGCACAAAGGGAAAAAAAGGTTAGGGAACCAATTTATAGGCAGAGATTCTGCTTGTCATAGCTCTCAGGGCTGAGCAGCCACACAGAGGCTGCTCTCAGCCAAATATCATGCAAGTACAAGAGGAGGGAGCTCAAGAAGAGGCAGTCAATGAACAGCAGAGAATATGTGCTGCTCTGAGAACACAAACTCCAGCTTGGAGTGAAGTGGTTCTGGCTTGAGAGGTCTCAGAGGGCACAGAGCTCCCCACGAACGCTGAAGGTACAGTGTGATGGAATGGGAGGAGGGACCAGAGCTAAGGAATCTGCTACCCCTCTGGGCCAGCAGCACTGAAAGCTCCACTACATCTAATTCTGATGTTCCCATTTAGCACTGGTGAAAGATTAGATTGGGGGCAGAAAAGAGCCATAAAAAGTATATGAGGAGAGAAGAACATGTAACTGAGAAGCTTAAACAGCTCAATTGTGGGGTGATTCCATAAGTGCTCTCACAAGGGGGAAATATCAAGCGAGGCTTTTTAATCTTGCAGAGACAGAAGAAAGACTAAGGGCTGAAAAATGAAAGTGATTCAAAGCAGAAATGAAACACACATTTTTTAACAGCAGTGATGATTAAATTTGGGAACAAACTACCACCTGAAGTGATGGATTTTGCAACTCTTGACATCTGGAACATATGTTCTTGTGAAAAGTTCAAGTTTTGATAAATAAGAGTTTTTTCTCTCCTGAAAAACAATTTTGTCAGAAAATTCTTAGCCACTATTCATGCTTCTTGTCTACTTAAAAAAGATAAAAGATGAGACAGAGGAACAGCTTTGTATAGTGAAAGTTGGTCAAAATGATAATAAAGGCAGAAGAATGGAATTCCTAGATAAGGATTGTGATATGGAAGGAGCTAATTATCACAGTGCCTGTAATGAAAATTTTGCATCACTAATATTTCAGAGTTATTTGAACATATCTTTAGAATTAATGATCAAAAGGGAGCTGCTTGACATCATCTACTTGAACACTCAAGAGCCTTCTGACAGTGCTTTTCAGGCAGGGCCTATTCCAGAAGAAATTGTGGAGGCTCCAGAAATCCAGAGCACAGCACAGCCAGAACCCTGATGTCACAAACAGGTATTCCCCTCCAAGCTTGGGCTCTTCTGTGGAGGTGCTAAGTGGCATAATTCCAAGTCTAATCTGTGTAATTGCAATCAAGGCACCAAGAACTCTTGCAGAAGTGCTTTTAATACACTGCAGCAGTGAAATATGACACAGAAGGCACTGACAACTTGTAGAGCATCATTAAACATACCCCAAGCATTTAACAAATGTGCCAAGGCAGGCAAGTACATCTGTACAGAACTCAGGCGGAGGAGTTGGGCTCCACATTGTTTTATTCTTCGAGGAAAATGCTTCAGAAGGCTCCAGCTTGTCCTGAGTCAATAGAATGTGAAGCAGCACTGAAAAAAACACATCCTCTGGGGGATTTTTATTGGGCTCAGAATTGTGGCACTTCTCAGTAAATGTCAGGCTTATCAGTGTTGTGAGTAAGCATCAGTTAGCTCTCAAACAAGCTGACTCTGTTCATTTTTCTCAGAACTGGATGTAATATTCTCTCCTGGCAAGGAACAGCTCTTTTAGTAGACTGCAGCACAAATTTGTAAAAGAAGCTTGTCTCAGCTCTGATCCCAAACCAAAAGAGATCTAGATTAGATGCCTGCGGAAAGAGCTGCTTTTTCACTACAAAGCCCAGATCATTTGGAATTAAAGGGAAGCAAGAAACACAAATTTCTCCTTTTCAGATAATAACAGATGCACCAATTGCAAGATTAACTTTCTTCTTCAGCCTTGTTTACCTACTTCAAATGACGTCAGTGGCTTCGAGTGTATTTCTGCCCCATGAGTGGTTAATGCCATCAATCTGTACAACACATATTTATCCCCTTCCAAAGGTCTCTATTTCTGCCATGTGGCCTTCCTCTTTATATCACTAGATGAGAACTAGCAGCATCATATGGAGATCTTTGAGAGCAGCACTGAGGAGAAGGACTTGGGGGTGATGGTTGGTGACAAACTCCCCATGAGCTCAGTGTGAACTCACAGCCCAGAAACCAACCCAGCCCTGGGCTGCAGTCACAGGAGTGTGGCAGCAGGTAAGGGAGGGGATTCTCCCCCTCTGCTCTGCTGAGACCCACCTGGAGTGCTGCACACAGCTCTGGTGTCCCCAACAGCAGAAGGACATGGAACTGTTGGAGCAAGGCCAGAGAAGGCCACAAAGCTGATCAGAGCACTGGAGCACCTTCCCTACGAGCACAGGCTGAGAGAGTTGGGGCTGCTCAGCCTGGAGAAGAGAAGGTTGTGTGGAGACCTCAGAGCACCTGCCAGGAGCTGAAGGGGCTCCAGGGAAGCTGCAGAGGGACTCTTGGGTAGGAACTGCAGGGACAGGACAAGAGCAATGGGGAGAAATTGAGAGAGGGAAATTTAGATTAGATATCAGGCAGAAGTTTTCCCTGTGAGGGTGGTGAGACACTGTCCCAGGTTGCCCAGGGAGGCTGTGGCTGCCCCAACCCTGGCAGTGTTAAAGCCAAGCCTTGAGCAACCTGTTCTGGTGGGAGGTGTCCCTGCCCAGGGCAGAGGGTTGGGGCTGGATGATCTCTAAGGTCCAACCCCTTAATGTACTATGATTCTGTGATCTTCACTAGCATTCAAATACAAATTGGTTGGTTGCTTGCACAATGTGGAGAGGAGCTCAGCACTCCCTGCTCCATGGTCACCACTGCCACCACCAGTGTTTACACTGACAGCTGTTTCATTTGCTTCTGACAGAACACAGAAAGCACAAGAAAGGTTGTGTTGGGTCAGAGTGAAGGTTCCTCTGCTGCAGCAGCTGGTTTTCAATGCAGCTGCCTGGGGAAGGAGCTCAGGAACACACCAGGCATGCAGTGGTGCAGTCTCTGAATGTTATTTTGTTTCCCAACAATATGTGTCTTGGGACATTTTGAGTCACAATCTCTGGTTTTACTGTTTAACAGGTTATTCTTTAACTTCTCCATTAACTTCTCCTGTTACCCCCACAGCACAAGTAAACTTAGAGCATCCATAATATCCTCTGGGAAGTGTTTTTACAGCTCAATTACAAGTTTTGTCAAGAACCATCAACCACATTATACTGATTTCTAGTTGTTGCTTTGGAAGACACTAAAGGGGCTTCTCAGTTTGGAGAGAAGGCAGCAAGGGGGACATGAGTAGGACTTGCAGAATCATGGTGAGGCACCTCTAGTGCTGTATCCAGTTCTGACCCTTCACCACAAGAAAGACATAGAGGCGGTGGAGATGCCCAAGGAAGGGAACAGAGCTGGGGAAGTGCCTGGAGAGTTAGTCATATGAGAAGTGGCTGAAGGAGCTGTAGGGACTCAATCTGGAGGAAAGGAGGCTCAGGGGGAACCTTCTCACTCTCTCCAACTCCCTGCCAGGAGGTGCAGCCAGGTGGGGTCAGGCTCTGCTCCCAGGGAACAAGGGACAGGACAAGAGGAAATGGCCTCAAGCTGTGCCAGGGGAGGCTCAGTTTGGACATCAGTAGGAATGTCCTCATGGAAAGAGGTGTCAGGCATTGGAAGGGGCTGCACAGGGACAGCAGATGGTGGAGTCATCATCCCTGGAGGTGTTCCAGACACGTGTCACTCAGTGCTCTGGTTTAATTGACAAGGTGGTGATGGGTCACAGGTTGGACTCAGTGACCTCAGAGGTCTTTTCCACCCTCAATGATTCTGTGACTCTGTGGTCACAGCTGGGCCAGTGGTCAGTGCAGGCAGAAGGACCATGGTCTGACCCACTAGATCATATGTAGCTATGACCAGGTTACCTTAGTGCCTCTTCAGGACCTTCATGAGCTCTATCAAATTTGTGAATTGTGGTTTCCCAGTAGATAAACTTTCCCTAATATGTTGAATTTACCCATTTATTCCTTTTTTCCTTATAATTCTCCTCACTTGCTCAGCACAGACTCCAGTGTGCAGCTCCCCACTTCCTCCTGGGGACTTTCTCAGGGATTGCTGTCACATTTCCCATCTTCCATCCCTCCTGCAGGGAAACTGATTTAAGTGACAGGTTACACACTATTGTAGCTCTATAATTGCATATTTGTTTTCCTCCAGAGCTCTTGAGTGATTACCAGATGGTCTTGGTAATTTATGACTCTTCATCTTATCAATTAGTCCTAAAATGAATTTTATTGTCATTTAATTTGAGTCAGTTCCTTACACTTGTCCCCATAAGTTTGGCTCTCATGGGAGAGCAACACACCTCAACTACACTGAGCAGCAACACAAAGCTCAGTTTACTTTCCAGCAGTAGTTTTCCTCTCTTCCAGTAAACCCTTTAGAGACTGGTCATCAGTTTACCCAACTTCTGGAAAAGTAGGATTCTGGCAATTTTGATAACATTTTTGCTAGTATTTTGATTATTTCTTCAGTGAGTTTGCACCTTAAAATCTCCCCTTGCCTGCCCTACAGCTTTAGCTATGCAGTTAATGCCTTTTTTTCCAATACTTCCTTTATTTGCTCAGAAATCCCTGATTTTGAATGCTGTTAGAATATTGCCTTTTTGGTCCCTTGTAGAATTATTTCACTTAGTGATATATTGCTCTGAGCTTCAGCTAGGGTGGCTTTATCTAGTTTCTCATCTTCTGCATCCTTAGAGCAGCTGCTTTTAATTTCCTTTTAAGAAGCTCCTGCACTGTTGAATAGGTCCCATTTTTGTTAGGTATTACTGCGAGGTAGTTGGAGGGGGTAAATCAAATCCTCCTAAGATACTCTGGCATCAATCCCTCTGGAAAAACAGGTAGGTGTTCACCAAGGTGTTTTCTAAGGGAGGCTGTGGCCATCCAGCACCTCCAGCTGGAAGGGAAGGATGGGGAGGACTCTGCCATGGCACTGACCTGGAAGCTGGGAGAGGTGGGCAGAGGAACCTCTAGCACCAAGCTGTCAAAAGGGCCTCAGGGAGGCTGTCTGAGACAGGGAAGAGACAGGGAGGGAATGCAGACAAGCAATTCCCAAAAGAAGATTCATCTTGAGAAGCAGGAATACACCTGTGTCAGCAGAATGCTGTGAGCTCACCTGTTCAGGAAGGGGAGCTGGAAAGAACCTCTGTAATTACAGGCTCCCTACACTCACACAGGCAGTGTGTGGAGCAGAGCTGTCACACATGGCCCTTTTCAGCACTCCAGGTCTGGCCTTTGTAGGCTGGTTCTGAGGAGACCACAGGGAGCTTGGGGGGGAAAGCCCATGTGCATTTCCCCACAGCTCCCACCCCTCTACAGTGCTCAGTAGCCTCACAGCTTACAGGAATGAATGACTCACAGACAATGGCAAAGCACCTGGGTTTCTTTCCTGGGGGGCTGGCATCCAGCACCCCTGGAAAACACTATCTTACCCCCTAAAACAAGGATGGGATGCAGCGTGAGCCATGCACCTCTCTGTGCAAGCCAGAACAGCTGTCTGGGTGCCATCATCCTACACTGGGATGTGACAGCAGTTGGGCACCCTCAGAGCACTCAGGACACTGGTGTGACCAGGCAGGCTTTGCTCACAGCTGCAGGTGTCCCAGCCCAGCAGCCCCTGCCCAAGGAGACAAGCTCTACAAACTGCAGTGGAACTGGGATCTCAAGCAGGTAGCTGGCAGAGCCCAGGCAGCCTGCAGATCCAGGGTGACTCAGAACCAAACCTGCCAGATGTTCCAGCCTCGCAAGGGAGCCCTAGGCCTGTCCTACCACAGGAGTTGTGCTTTGCCTCCTGTTGGGTTGGATTCCTGCAAGAACACTGGAAAACAGTGCTGGCTTGAGAGCTGCATTTCCTCCTTCAAATTGGTGCTGCCATAGGTTTGTGGAGTTAGGGAATATGAAATAAAGACAAGAAGTAAAGCAGAGCTGGGAGAAATGCTGTGCTCCACTCTCCCTGCAGCACGGCTTGTTTATCCTGTGTGCTGCAATCTGAGAAATGCCATCTCTAATGAATACTAACTAGTGGGAGGCTTCCCTCAGCTGCCTGTTACTGAGCCTGATTGCTGTGCAGGATAATGTGCTGGGAGAGAGCAGGGGCTTGGCTGTGTCTCTGTTTCATGCAGTCATAGAAACTGTCAAGCTTAGGTGCCTCTGTGATCTCCAGGCACATCTCCTACACCCTTTCCTGGCTCCACATCTATTTTTAAAGTGTTCCATTGTTACTATGGCTCAGTTCTTTCAGCCAATTTTCATGGCATTATTATTTCTGTCTCTTTAAAATTTATCTACTTATGTAATTTTAATCCTTCTTTTTTCCTAACCAATTCATGGTAATATGTTAACAGCTGCCTTGGAGTGCAAGTCACTGAGAGTTAATACTCCAAAGCCCTCACTGGTAAGAACTGACTCACCTCAGTGGTATAAATCTGTTCTGCACTGCCTTGCACCCTCAGAGCATTCTGCTTTGCACCCTCAGAGCCCTCACTTGTGTCTGCTTCATCACCCAGAACATTCCCAGCCCTGCCTGTGGAGGGGACATGAAAAAACCAAAGGATGGCAGCAAGCAAGAACACTTCGCCGCATACGAATGACTAAAAGTACTTCTACAGCTCCTTAAGCTCAAAGAACCAGGAAGCAGAAGGAGTTCTATACTGCAAAAGATGGGGAATAAAGGGAGGAGAGATGGAAGAGTGGTAACAGAGCCCCTGCTCACATTTCATCATGGAATACATCTACGTCTGTTTTGGGAATTTGATGACACTTTTTATTTCCCTCCTCTGCCAGAAGTTCCATCTTCCCTGTGAGGGTGCTGAGGCACTGGCACAGGCTGCCCAGGGCAGCTGTGGCTGCTCCATCCCTGGAAGTGTTCAAGGCCAGGTTGGATAGGGCTTGGAGCCACCTGGGCTAGTGGAAGGTGTCCCTGCCCGTGGCAGGGGGTGGAACTGGATGAGCTTTAAGGTCCCTTCCAATCCAAACCAGTCTGGGATTCTGTGGTTCTTCCACACAACTCAAGGCATGACCATGATGCTAATTCTACATAACAAAAGGCACAGCAGAAAAGGAACTGACCCAAAGGCTTGTTAATGCACAGCACAGGTAAAGAGTTTTTTGGGTGCTATTTTTTTGGCACTTTTTTAGGTTGGAAGGGACATTAAAGCTCATCCAGGTTCGGACATGGAATGGGCAGGGACACCTTCCACTAGACCAGGTTGCTCCAAGCCCCATTTCCTGGAACACTCCCAGGGATGGAGCCACCACAGCTGCTCTGGGCAACCTGTGCCAGTGCCTCAGCACTTGTAATACTGAATCCAGGCCAAACCAATGCTCTGCAAACCACACATGGTTCATACCAAAGCAGTGGTTATTCTTTCTTCCTTGACCATCAGACTGGAGTGTCCACATAAATATACACACACCTCCTATGCACACAGCATCAACCACCCCAGGAGTGCTACAGGACACCGTGTAACCCCTTGGTTTGGTAGATCAGCCCTGCAGTCACGTATGTGCACTGAGCAGGAGATGCTAAAGCTCAGCACAGAGGCACTTCTCGCTGAGCTGTGCAAAGGTCACCCTGTTCTGTGAATAAGCTCATGTCAACACTGTGATTATATGAGAGTTCAGGAAACACTTTGCAGAGGAGATCCAGGCTTTCTGGGTTAAAAGGTTATGAAATTTAGTCTAATCTCTATTTCTGTTTTCTTAGACATTCACTACCAATCTATTACAGGCAGAGAAGTCAGTGCAGCTCAGAATTAGGTTTCCCAGCTTCTTCTTTGACATGACTCTGACCATATTTATCACAGAACCATAGATTGGTTTGGGTTGGAAGGGAGATTAAAGGTAATCTACTTCCACCCCCTACCATGGGCAGGGAAACCTTCCACTAGCTCAGGTTCCACCAGCCTGTTCTGGTACACTCTGTATGCTAACCCACTCATCACCAGCATCTGAGCCCAGCAATCCAGGCTGTTTTCCATCCAGTTTATAATCCATTTACACAATCCACACATCACCCACCAGTTTGCTAAGATGACACCATAGGTGCCCATCAAAGGCCTTTCTAGAGACAAGGTAAACAGCACCCACTGCTCTGCCCTTGTTCTCCTCACAGTCTCATCACAGGGGCAACCAGGCTGGTTGGCATGACTGTCCTTGTCAAATCCATCCTGCCTGTTCCAAATCTCCTTCTTGCTTAAAACTGTTTTCAGGAGAAGGTGGATCATCACCTCCCAGAGAGTGGACATCAAGTGGTTTAGAGTTGCCCAATCCTTCTTGTTACCCTTCTTACAGAATCCCAGAATTGTTTGGGTTCAAAAGGAGCTTAAAGCCCATCCAGTTCCAGCCCCTGCCATGGGCAGAGAGACCTTCCACCAGTCCAGGTTGCTCCAAGCCCTGTCCAACCTGGCCCAGAACACTTCCTTCTTAATATCTAATCTCCATGACAATTTCTACAAGACTGTTCAGACTAGCAGCTTAAACTGTTCAAAATTCTCTCAGGCTCCCCTGAAATCTCTCATTTAAATCACACTGATTTGCATCCTCATTTCTCAGACTGCAATAAAATCATTTCCTTTTGTCAAAACATTCCTTCCACCACTCTCTTGAGAACCTCTTGTGTCTCTGTGCTTCAGCACAGGAATTTCACACTTGGCACAGGATTTCTCCTGCTGAGAGGTTTGTATCTGTTGCCTTCACAACTGTCCACAAAGTTCTTACACTTCCAAAGAACTGAAACCAGCAGCAGTGATCTACAAGTCAGACAGAATAACTGAGATACCAAAAGATTTAACATCCAGAAATCCAGCAGGATAATCAGAATGATTTCTCAGTGTATAGAAACTAATAAGGAGATGGGGACTTGTCACCACGAATCCCTCAGGAACAAAACAAGCTGACCCAATCTCATTTTGCCCTCCAATGGATGAGGCTTTGTGGATAAGGAAGCAGAAGGAGACAGCACATACCTCAATGTCCCTGAGACTCCTGACACTGTCCCACATGGCACCCACAGGTGAAGAATGCCTTGGCTGAAGTCATGACACAAATCTAGTTGGAATGAGCAGTCTGAGAGGAGTTACCAATGGTTCACTGTGAAATGCAAAGGCCAAATTGAATGGTTACTCAGCTCTTTCTAAGATCCACTCAATATTTCATTGCTAGCCTGGCTGACGGAATGCACTGTGTGTTTATTAAATCTGCCAAGATTAAATCTGCAGAGTGGCTGCAAATATATAGGGGATAGAAGGATTAAAAACTTCTGACAACTTGGACAAGTCTATAAACACTGAAGCCATCTCAGTGGTAAAAACAGAGTGGTTTCACTCAGGCAGGAGTAAAGGGCACAAGGACAGGACAGACATCAACTGGGCAGAAAGCAGGCTGGAACAAACCCTGATAGATCACAGGCTGAACAGGTTATTGTCCTGAGCAAAGAGAGAACACTACACAGGTATATTAGCAGAAGAATTTACCTGCCAGACATCTTGCAGGTCCTTTTGCTGCACTCTGTAACATGACAGTGCAGAGGCATGTCCAGGTTTAGGTGCTGCTCCTGAAGAGAAGCTGAAGGCCAAGTAGCAACACTGATGGTTAGAAGGCTGGAAAACATGACCTGGATCAAGAGACTGAGAACAGGAGGTGCTCAAGAGAGAGAAGACCATGCAGAGATGCAGATGCAAAGGGAAAATGTCCTGACAGGGCAGTGACAGTCTTGTAGCAGATCAAAGTCTGCTACAAAATGGAAGAGAAACAACCATTCTGTACGTGCCAAGAATGTCCTAAGCAGCTCTGATTCTGCTGTGAAGAAGGAGATGGACTAAGTGATCCGCTGAGATTTTTTCCAGTTTCACTTATCAATGATTCTGTGCTCAACTGATGCTGATTAGAGTCTGTCTGTCCCCAGTTTGCCCTGATGTACCCCAGTGACTTAGCACAGCGATTGCTCCTGCACATTTGCATCATTCCTGCATTAACATCATCATTAAGGTTAGTGTTTTACATTCATCTTACCATCTGAAGACTATCTGTCTCACAAATACCTTATCAAAATGCTATTTGCCAAACCAGTTTGACTCACATCTCATTCATCAAAATCCATTTGAATAATTAGTCCTCAAATAGTAATTGAATAAAATCTTTGTATCTTGATTTTCCTTTCCAACCAGTGCAGTGGGCAAAAGGGTTTGTCATCATTTGGCACTGCTGCTCTCAGACCCACATGATCCACATCAGAGCTGCTGGTGCCAGAGTCTCCCATTCCACTGATATAATTTTAGGAACTTCTACAATTTTAGAAAGAAACTGTAAACACCTTTGGCCTCTCAGCTGCAGATTCTTACAGAAGATACCAGGTCACTGCTGCTGCCATTAGCATCCAGTCCAACCCCTGGCACAAAGGCAGGAGCAGCTCTACCTATGTCCATTCCAACACCTGAAAAAGTCTTAAAATACTTAAAATCCCCTCCAGACTACCCATTTCAGTGATTCCACACCCTATATTAACTCCCTGTTAGTGCAATTCAGCCTGTTCTCTCCAGCCACCTCCCCAGGGGGCATGGAAAGCAGTTGGAGCTGCAGTGGCCAGACCAAGCAGCTGATTCACATGACATCTTCTTAGTCATGATTTCTTCTCAGAGTGCCAAGGGAAAGCAGTGCTGCCTTATCAAATAATGATAATCAATGACCAATACTGATCAGAGCCAACAAGAGCTTCCAGAGGGATCCATCTAATTAAATGGCTGTGGTACTGCTGGAAGAAGAACACATATCCCTGTGAAATTGTGCAGGTGCTGAGGTTTATGAAGGCACAGCTTGATCTCACTGGCACAGCATCAGTTAAGTCAACATTATATAAACCACTATATATAGGGTTTCTTATGTAAAGGAAATCATACAAGCCCCAGACTTTGCTAGCTCTGTGTATCCTTACACCACTGCTAAATTGAGTGGATATGTCAGAGAGTGGAAATCCAAAAGATTCCTGATTTATCATCTTAATCCTTTACATTTCCTCTCAAGAACTCACACTGCTGTCATCTTCCCCTCCATTCCCATTACCTCCTTTGTAACATATTGGCCTTCTTACTTTTACTGACTAATTCCTTGCTCTATTCTATCTATAATTATACTAATAATTAAGCATGCCTTTTCATCAGCTAGCAGCTAATTACTTCTGTTCCTACCCAGCTTGCTCAGAAAACAGTCAATTCATCTGTATCCCCATCACTCTCCTTGTTGCTAAGCAGTCAGCAGTGGCACTGGAATGGTGTGGTGTGGCTCACCCTGGCTCAAAGGTCCTCTCACTACCTCAGAAGTGCTGCCTTTCACCCTCAGAGTGGTTTTTCACCTCTGAGCAAGCTTTAGGCACCTGCTTGGCAGTGACTGCTTATCCCAAACAGCTTTGGATCTCTCTGTAAGCAGCTCCTGCTTACTGCAAGGAGCAGTATGTCATTGGAGAGACCCAAAAGGAATCAGTTGCCAAACCTCTGCCAGCTGTGGGCTTAGGCCTTTGTGGGTCAGAGCATACTCAAGGTTTTGTCAGCTGCACACTGAAGTCATGAAGCAGTGTAAGCTCTCAATGATCTGCATTTCTGTAAAGTTTTTGACATGGTCACCCATAAGATGATAAGAGGGATGGAGCACCTCCCCTGTGAGGAAGGGTTGAGAGAGCTGGGATAGTTCAGCTTGGAGAAGAGAAGCTTTGGGGTGACCTAATTGTGGCCTTCCAATGCCTGAAGGAGCCAACAAGAAAGATGGAGAGAGACTATTTACAAGGCCCTGGAGTGCCAGGACAAGGGGGAATGGCTTCCCACTGCCAGAGGACAGGGCTAGGTGGGATATTGGGAAGGGGTTGCTCCCTGTGAGGGTGCTGAGGCACTGACACAGGCTGCCCAGATAAACTGTGGCTGCTCCATCCCTGGAAGTGTTCCAGGCCAGCTTGGATGGGGCTTGGAGCAATCTGGGCTAGTGGAAGGTGTCCCTGCCCATGGCAGAAAGATGGAACTGGATATCTTTCAGGTCCTTCCCACCGAAACCATTCCATGATTCTCTGATTCCCTAGTGTTATCCCAGTGAAGAACAGCTTGCACTCACACTGTCCATCACACCCAGATCGTTCCTGCACCTCCAGTGTGAGAACTGAACATTGTCATAGTGACTCTGCTTCTCACTGCCCCAAATCACTGATGCTAGTTAGTACCAAACTTTGGTGATGTGGTCACAAATCAGCTCAGATTGATTGCTTTTTTCCAATTACCTGTCATTTTGTTGCAGCAGAGAGGAGCTGCTGTTCCAGGGCAGGAATTCCCATCATCACCAGCCTTGGCAAGCTGCTTCCCTCCCTGTTCCTCAGTTAATGAAATCAGTGAAATGAACATTAGTGAAATGTTAATGGCTGATATTTCCAGGCTTTCTAGAGACTGGGCCAGGCCAAACCCCTTAATCCTCTCATCTGATTCCTGACTGCATCCTCTGAAATGAAGCAATGTTGCAAATGCAAGGGTTGTGCTTGATTCCAGAGCAAGGGAATTGGAAAATGAGGGAATTTGTTAGAGCAAATGCTCAGAGTGGCAGCCAGAAAGGGAAAATGTTTTCAGATGGCAGGTAGACTATTTTAGGATTCTAGATTGGAGGCTCAAAGCAAATGCATATAACCTGTCAAAAAACAGACTTGAGAGGCAAACAAAAAGCTAGCATCATAAAACAGCAGGATCAGGGAGGCTGTTGGAAGTTAAAAGGTATCCTGCAAAAAGCTGAAGTTGTGTCTGAAAAAGGCAAACTAAAAAGAACATAAATTCTGGCAGACTAAATGTAAAAGCACAATAAGATAGACTGAAGAAAGAGTTTAGAAGCAGTTTGCTAAAGAAATAGGAAAGAATGTTATAAATCCTTCTTGAGCACATCAAGAGCAAGAAGCTTGCAAGAGCCTAAGTAAGGAGGGAGCACTCAGGAAAGATGATGCTGTGGCAAATTTCCTAAAATCTTTTCTTTCCAAATCTCTGTTTACCTTGAGCATCTTGGAAACTCTAGAACCACAATCTTGTTTTTAAGAACTTCACAGGAGGCCTTGTCTTCATTTAAGGGTGTAAAGTTGTAGTGGGTTTGCGTGGCAGGTTTGGGCAGTGGGGGCTACAGGGGTGGCTGCTGGAAGAAACTGCTAGAAGCTTCTCCATGTCCAGCAGAGTCAATGCAGTGACTCCAGGACAGACACACCACTGGTCGAGGCTGAGCCCAGCAGTGGTGGCAGAAACACCTCTGGGATAACAGATTTAAGAAGGAAATAGAGTTATTTTGCAGGTGTAACTGCAGCCAGAGAAGAGAGAAGTAAGAATATGTGAGAGGAGTAGCTCTGCAGACACCCAGGGCAGTGCAGAAGGCGGATGAGGAGATGCTCCAGGTACCAGAGCTGAGGATCTCCTGCAGCCTGTGGTGCAGCCCATGGTGAAGCAGCTGTGGCCCTGCAGCCCAGGGAGGTTACCAGGGTGCAGAGATCCACTGGCAGCCCAGGCAGAAGACCCACATGGAGCAGGTGGATACCCAAAGGAGGCTGTGACTCTGTGGGAAGCCCCTGCTGGAGCAGCTCCTGGCAAGGACCTGCAGACCCATGGAGAGAGGAGACCCACATGGAACAGAGTTCCTGGTAGGACTTGTGACCCTGTGGGGCACCTGTGCTGGAGCTGTTCCATGGGGACTGGACTGCACCTGTGGAGAGTGACCCACACTGTAGCAGTTCATGGAGAACCGCAGCCCATGGCAAGGACTCAAGTTGGAAAATTCATGGAGAGCTGCGTCCTGTGGGAGGGATCCCACACTGGAGCAGGAAAAGGACTGAGCCCATGGGAACACCCCAGGCTGGAGCAGGACAAGGACTCCTCCCCCTGAGCAGTGGCACACACAAGGAGTGATGAACTGAGCGTAGCACCCACTCCTATCTCCCTGCACCACTGGTGGAGGAGATAGTGCTGGGCAGGAATGTGTTTTTGAGGTCTGTTTTATTTCTCATTATCCTGCTCTGATCTTCTTAGTAATAAAAACATTTCATTTCCTCAGGTTGAGTCTGTTGTGCCCCTGACAGTGTCCAGTGAGTGATCTCTCCCTGTCCTTAGCTCAACCCATGAACCTTTTGATATATTTTCTCTCCCCTGTCCATTACTCCAGGGGAGAGACAGAACAAGTTTAGGGGGTGCCTAGAATGCAGCCAGGGGCAACCCACAACATAAGTGTAGATTACAAACCAGATAAAATGAACATCCTATGACTGGGCACCAACAGAATTCACGCAAGGTTTTTATAGGACGTTAAATACGAATCATCTGAGCTAATCCCCTGAGAATGTAACCTTTGGCTGAAAATTGCTGTGGTTATCAAAGGATTGGGAGGGAACTAATAAGAAATCAGGTTGTTTAAATAAATCCAGTGGTGACTGAAGAAACCACAGATCACTAAGTCCAAGGTCCATACGGGTCATACAGGCTGAGGCTCTAGTGAAGAGCAGAATTAGTGAATGCGTGAATAAAAGTAACAGGTTAAGGAAAAGTAAACATGAGTTGTAAAAGGAATCTGAACCTCCTAAATCTGCTGGAATTCTTTGAAGGAGTCAAAAGCATGTAAATAGCAGAGATCCAGCTGAGAAATTCTCCCTGCATTGCCAACTCACCCCAGGCTTCCAGAAACCTCATGCATAGAAGGTCTCATCAAAGGCTCTTAAATAAACTAAACAACCAGGGACTACAGGTAAGGACCTCACAGAGTTAAAGAAGGATTTAGTACTGGAAAAAGAAGATTAGAGTAAAGGATGAGTTTTCACAGTGGAAGATGATCACCAGTGGAGTCCCATAGGGAACAAGGTCCATGATGTTCAATGTGCTCAGAAATGATTTGGAAAGCTGGTGGAACAGTGAAGATTTCTGATAAAAACTAAATTAATGAGGCTAATATTTACTACAATGACTTCAAGATCTCCCAACAGTGAGCTAGCCTCATGCTAAAGTGGGAGATGAAGTTCAGCACTGACAACTCTAATCTGGCTATCCAGGAAAAGCAACACTCACTTTGCACAGGGAGTGATGGGCTCTGAGCTAGTTTGCACAATTTAGGAGATGCATCTCAACATTCTAACAGCTTGTTCTAGGAATACATGACCCCATTGCTCAACAGCAGGCAAAAAAAGAAAATCAGATGTTTAGAATCCTTAGGAAAGCAAAGTCCAAGCTGTATGGATTAGTGGTGTCTCAGCTTCTGGAATACCAAGCACAGTTGTAGTACCCTCAGCTGAGACCAAAAGAAGCTGTAACAGGAAAAAGAAAAGCTACATGGCAGAATGACAAACATGGTAAGTACAAAACCGCTTTCATGTGCAAACCAAAGTTAGCAGGAGCAGTTGAATAGGAAGGGATCACTTGGCATTTGTCGTTCCCGATTGCAGTGAGCAGGCCAGGTGCCAGGGAGGGAGACGGACACCGAACACGAGCACTGCTGTCTGCCTCTTTGTTCAGCTGCTGCAGCCTTCAGATGCTGGCAGACAACAATTCCAAGGGCTGTGGGAGAAGTGTGACAGCTAGGTTTCATACATAATGCCAGCATGTTTTCAGGGAAAAACATTTCAGGGAAAAAAGGAGGAATAAAGGACTTGCTGGAGTTTTTGTGGCCATTGCTTCTAAGTCATCATTCATTAGAGGTTTGGACTCCCTTTCTCATCTGTCGTCCCACCACCACCATTTCAGAATTAAAATAAATAAAAATAATTAAAAACCCACACTTTACTGCACACAGCTCTAGTGTCCCCAACAGCAGAAGGACATGGAACTGTTGCAGCAAGGCCAGAGGAGGCCACAAAGCTAATCAGCGCACTGGAGCACCTTCCCTATGAGGACAGGCTGAGAAAGTTGCGGCTGTTGAGCCTGGAGAAGAGAAGGTTGTGTGGAGACCTCAGAGCAACCTGCCAGGAGCTGAAGGGGCTCCAGGGAAGCTGGCGAGGG
>NW_008658647.1:0-2717 GCF_000695815.1 Acanthisitta chloris | reverse complement strand
GTTGCCCAGGGAGGCTGTGGCTGCCCCAGCCCTGGCAGTGTTCACAGCCAGGTTGGCTAAAGCCTTGAGCAACCTGTTCTGGTGGGAGGTGTCCCTGCCCAGGGCAGGGGGTTGGGGCTGGATAAGCTCTGAGCTCCATTCCAACTCTTTAATATTTTATGATTCACTAATCTCTGCATAGAGTGACCCAGGCATTCCTTGCAGCCTCTCCAGTGCTGCATTTTAACACAGCTCCTCTCACCTTTTCACACTTCTCTCATTTCCCAGCTCCTCGGAGCCCTGTGGGTTCAGGCTGTTAACTCAGCTCCTTCAGGGCCAGCACTACCTCTCAGTCACTTGTGCAGTGACTAGTACCAATTGGCCCCAACCCTGCTAACAGCTATTAATAATCCACCAGCAATCATTTTAATTGCAACCTGGTGTCTGGAATTTGGGAGCTGTACACAGAGTTCCTATCTACAATATTATTGTCCCATTGTGCATTTTGGAGTTTAGCTCTCATTAAAAGTAATAGAGGGAAATAGTCTGTAGCAAACCGAATGTGTTTGTTTTCACAGTTCACCTCCTGCTCCTCTGCACTAAAACTCACTCTTGCTTAGTGACAAGAGCACAGCTGCTGCCATCGTTTCCTTACCTGCAGAGTGCAATATTTAGCTGGAGGGACACTGAAGTTTTCTGTTTGTTAGTTATCAGGTCAACAACTCTCACCTTATCACTTCAGTTTCCATCCTGTTGATAAAACCTGTCAGCCTTCCTTGAGTGGTTGCAGGCCCTCAGAAGAAATCACATTAAATTGGCACAACCAAGTAAATCTGTAAGTGATGTGCTCCTGACTTACCAAAGGCAAGGGGGGAGGGCTTGACTTTCTCTCCATCTTCCTCCCGTGTCCAAGCCCTCGGAGCTGTGTTGAAATCCTCCCTACAGATTCAGCAGTTCAAGTCACATCAGGTCTTTGAATATGGCCCAGAGGAGATGTCTGTGGAGGCGAAATTGATATGTTTAAGTGCAAGAGACAATAATCATTTCTTCAAGTAGAAGCTAAAAATACCCACAAGAAAGTGGAATTCATAATGGAGATTTTAAAGATCTGTGACACACCAGAGCCTGCACAAGGGTTTTAATGAGGGAGAAGCCAATTTAATTGGTCAGTGTGAGCAGATGCTTTGCTGGGTGAGGTCTCACATTCCCGGTTCATGCTAGGAGCATCACCGCTGTGCCCAAGGCGGCTGCGACAGGGCTGTGTGTCAGGGTCAGGACAACCTCATCATCAACGTCTCCGCCTTGTCAGATCACAGAGCTGAGCTGCGAGGAGAAAACACTGAAAAGAGGAGGCGAAAGCTGACAAAGGAATGTTCCTAAAGGTAATTACAGGACTGACCATCTCCACTTGTCTTTGTTTCCTTGGACTCTGCATATGAAGTTGAAGCAGTTGAGTTTGACGTTAAGGATGTGCTAATGGAGCTGCAGAGCACCAGGGCTGGAGTTTGCAGCCCTCCCCTGTGAAAACCCTTGTGGAGTGGATGCCACCATCCTAGGAAAGCCAGCAATAACTTCCATGGCCCATTCAATCCCAGACAATCCCCACCCAGAACTCCCTCTCCTCGTGGCACAGCTCATCAATCAGCCTTTCTGTCACCGTGTCTCCTCTCATAGCAGTCACCAGAAGGCTCTGAGCTCCCTCCGAATCCATGTGACATTTACTGTCAGGGGCTGTCAACACCAAGAGATTCTCCCAGGGCCTCGGAGTTCATCACAAAGCAACAAGATATATCCCCAAACATGCTCCCAGTTCCAGCTCTGGATTACAGTGACTGACTGAGGGGCTTTGCAGCAGGCAAGGAGGAGTGAAGTAGCAGCATCAGCTACAGTTTATGACCAAATACTTCATTATTTCCCTGTTAGAAAAATACAGCCACATTAAGAGAGGTTTTAGGCCTATGATTAACTAAACTTCCCCCAAAACACCTCTTCTAAACCAAGAGAAAGCTGAGATTGTCTGCTTGGAAATTTAGCTTTCCCATCTTTAGCATTGATCCTGCCTTCACTCTCTGCTTAACAATACACTGACCTAGTGGAAAAAATTTATAAAACTTAATAAATTGCAGCTGGCAGTATTGGCAGAGTGTGTATATGCACATTTGGGTTTGTATGAACACATTATAAGAAATCTAATAAAGTAAAGCCAACAGATTTGCTTTGTCTGTGAGCTGTGAAACGAGATCTCCTGTAATTACAAGGTTTGAAGTACACTTGGTCAAAGGGGGATGGTGAGATTTCTTACCCATAAATTTCTGGGTTTTCTGAAAAAAAAAATTAGTATCAAATGTAAATGTTCCATGAAGTTGCTGTGCCCAAGATGCAGAAAAAGAAAAACGCAGGTGAAAACCCAAGTTAGAAGAAGGACACTACAAGACAGGAGGAAACAGCAACCAGGGAAAAAAGTTCCAATGTTCCTCAGAAAAATAATTGAGAATTTGGAGATTTGTTCATATTGTCTGGATTTAAGGGGGAATTGGCCTTAATGAGTGCTTAAACCTGTGAATAAGAGTGCTCTCAGCTGCAAGGATTTGAAAACACCTCACAATGTATATAACCTCCTAGAACTTCAATGGCTATTTTTAACTTGCTTTCTATACCCAGCCTGGTTTCCTCTTCCAACCTAAACAAACCTATTTCTTAAGGAGCACAGTCTTTATTTCCCTACGGAGCAAAGTCTT
>NW_008658646.1:0-23861 GCF_000695815.1 Acanthisitta chloris | reverse complement strand
TTTTATGGTTTTGAAATACTTGATCTTTTGTAGCTTGCACTGATGGTTTTTTTTGGTCTGAAATATAGGAGTCTTGAACCCCAAAATGGTACTTGTCCTCTCTGTTTGCAGTTATCAATATAGGAGTCTTGAACCCCAAAATGGTCCTTGTCCTCTCTGTTTGCAGTTATCTATCTATCTATATATATGTATATATATACACACCAGTATGTGTATATTACCTCTTCTAACATGGGCACTGTCACTGATATGCTTACTAACAGTGCTAGGTGTACATATTTGACAGCTGAAATCATCCTCTGATCGACATTGATCTCTCCAGCCTATTAGGCAAGTCTGCTAGATTATAGTTTTAATTTGAAAATCCTTCCCTGACACTGAGATCTGGGTCAGTAGTGTCAAACTTCTTTTGGTGACTTAAGTAGGCACCGGTAGCCACAAGCTACAGTACTAATGAAAAATAGACTTAGGACCCTACACTAAAGTGTTCAGTGTATCTATCATTCTGTGAGAAAATTGCTGCTGTTTTCCTTTATAATTACTGTACATAATTAGATATGACATCAAAGCTGTCTTGATCTCTGGCTATTCAATTTTAATCACTAGAAGGCCTTCTTTTGGTGACTTAAGTAGGCACCCGTAGCCACAAGCTACAGTACTAATGAAAAATAGACTTAGGACCCTACACTAAAGTGTTCAGTGTATCTATCATTCTGTGAGAAAATTGCTGCTGTTTTCCTTTATAATTACTGTACATAATTAGATATGACATCAAAGCTGTCTTGATCTCTGGTTATTCAATTTTAATCACTAGACGGTTTAAGTCTCAATAATGGTGCATTTCTTCTGGGCTTCTAGTGCAAGTGGAAACAATCTCATGGAACTTCAAAGGATGAAATGTGTTACTTCCAGGTTCCCAAATAGATGAGGGTCCACAGTGTGGTGCTGTACAGGCACTCCTTGACTTACAAAAGTTTTACCATTACTTTAATTAGAAGTACATATGAATTAGAGAAGCTTCTAATTCCAAGTAGAAGTTGGACTATGTGGATGAGTTGTAGTGGTTTATATTCCCCTTGTTGCTTCCCGTGATACTTGAGTCTGGAATATCTGTGCTAATTTTTCTTCTCTCTGAAAAGTGGTTTATATTCCCCTTGTTGCTTCCGTTGATACTTGAGTCTGGAATATCTGTCCTAATTTTTCTTCTCTCTGAAGCACATGAATCTTCAGGTCAAGATTGTCTACATTTCCTTTTTTGGTTTTGCTTTTTATTTTTTTGCTTCTGAATCCAAAACAGCCTTCTAGGACTTCATATTTCTATATGAATTCTTACCTGAGCACTTTACCCTCCAATTGTCTGGTCCTGCCAATTCACACCTTAAACCTAGGCTTTTCTCAGGAGTACACCTATAATCCTTTACTGTGAAAGGTACTTTGCTTTGTAAAGATTAATACATATTTGAATGCCAAAATGTTAGCTTTGAATTCTTTGTATTGAGCATTTTAATTCTGACATTGACTCTGTCCAACTATGCAGGCTTTGTAGCTGCTACTTCTGTGCAGATCAACTCTTTTCTACCTTCTTTTCTTCCTTGTTGAAATGTGTTGAAACTGTTCTGTTTCATTGAAGTCTATCACATACCTAGGGCAGGTTCAAACCTGAGGGACTGTGAAGTGTAGTCTTGTATTATCAATCTCCTTAGGCAGTTGCTAGCTGCAGTGTGTTTTGTCTGTGGCTGGTTTGCAGCTCTTTCCATCCAACATTAGCTCTGAAAGACTTTATGCCAGAAATAGCAGAAGACAGAATTATTTGCTATTTATAACATCTGAAGAGAGGGAAAAACATTCGCATCTGTGAGGGTTTTAGAAATTTCCCATGCATTGTACATGTAGCTCAAATTATAATGTTACCTATATATTCTATAACAATATTTTTAAAAAGAATGAGATAACTTTCTTCCATACTGGATTTTTTTTTGCCTCAAAGGGCTAGAGTAACTATTAAACAAAGTGAATATATAACATTCATCTTCCATACATGTGCAATTTTTCAAGGAACAGAATATTAACAGGACACGAGGAGATCCCTGTTTAAGTGGGCAGGGAAAAGGGAAAAAAATTCGGAGAAATTTTGTTCTTCCACTCTGAATATCAGTGCAACTCTGCATTACAATTCAGCACACACCATTTGCACCTAAAAGCCTGTGTTCTGAGGTTCTACAGTTTTCATCAAATGCCCAGACAGCATCATAACCCTCTGCATGCTTGCACTCAATAGGCTGGCAGTGGTCCAAATTCTGGCAGAAGCACTTGCACAGACACAAAATGTTAGCTTTTTCTTCTATTTTCTGCCAGACACAATTCAGCAGCATTCCAGATGACACGCCTTCTGTTAAGTAAGAGGAAAGGAGTGATGAATGCTCTCAGAAGGGAAAATGTGATGCAGTGGAGCAGTTAAGCATGGTCTTCCTCTCTGGTTAGTTCTAGCCCCAGCTGGTTCTTCTTAGCTGCCTGATTTGGATGATCAAAGATGATCAAGCCCATCCTATTTGTTCACAGCCGCAAGCCCTTTTCAGATAAATCCAAAATTACTCCACTGATTTGAGAAGGTAAAGAGGGAAAACTAGGTTAATGATGAGAAAAGGGCACATCAAATGGGAAAATCACTATTACCACAGCTAAATATGTAACATCTCTTTATGCTGCATCAAATCACACTGAAGGATATCTTTTGTTAAAACTCATCAGTAGGATGGGATATCTGCCTTTGTCATCTAGTCTTCCTCTGTAAGCTGAAAATGAGCTCAGATGCTGAGGTACAGTTGTGGAGACTTGTAGGCTTTCTGTGTAGCCAAAGGGTACATCAGTGTAAGGAGGTAAGAAAACAAGCTTCTCTTCAATTTCTTCTAGAAGCAGCTGAGGCAAGACTGGTTTATCTCCAGGAAAGATGTTGATTGATGTCCAAAATGTTGAAGTCCTATTTTGGAAAACATAGAAATAAAGTGTTTGCTTCTGAGTAATACCTATTAGAGAGGGGGTTTTGCCACATCCCCTTCTGCTCTTTGTCCAGCAGGACTGAGAGGGACTGAAGAGCACTAGTGTCCTGGGAATAGTTGACTCTCCTCTGAAAATGACTGACAGTTGGCACCCTTTACAGTGACCTTGCATTTCATCAAGGGATGCATGAAGTTTAGCTACAGACAAAAAGAGAAGTTACAGAAATATACTTTAGTCTGCCTATTTTTCTTACTTCCTGTAGAGAGGTACTGTAGAGCCCCTCAAAAAGGGGGTTTGTAATACCAAAATAGATGAACTAAGTGCAAATCATACCCTAATCAAAATTATCTGCAAAGAAAATACCATATAAACCAAACCAAAATTATCTGCAAAGAAAATACCATATAAACCAAACCTTACTTCATTTTTCTGTAGCCAAGGTCACTGCAGGTGATCCATAAGGTCTATTTGAGTTAAAAGACATCAGTTTTAGATCATTGAATGCCAATGCATGAATTTTGTGTGTGCTAGTTCAAAACTAGGACCCTTCCATGGACATTTTATTTCCTGCTGTTGCCCAAACAGCCTTTGTCCCTGATGCTCAGGCAGTGGCAAACACAAGGCACTTGTGCCATTGCTACCCTGGAAATATAATGTGGAAAGTAGGTGTTACAAGCAAACCAAACTCTGAGGTGACTGTTGCTACCCTGGAAATATAATGTGGAAATTAGGTGTTACAGGCAAACCAAACTCTGAGGTGACTAGGAAAGGGGCTAACAGAAGTTTATGTGAGGCACAGAAATGGTGAATGAGAATGCTCAGTGTCTCTCGACAGGGCAACAAATGTGACTCTCTGGTGACAGATCAAACCAAATATGGGGCACATCCTGACACAGCACACACTTAAAGTTCTCCAGAAGGTACCACAATTTGTATGGTCACATAAGTGATTGGATCAGTACAAGAAAGAAAGTCTGTTCAGGGATTTTAAATGCAAAAGCCCTGGGCAGCCCAGGAGCTCTCTGGGCTAAAGGCTGCAGAAGCATCCCTATCTGCTAGTTCAGTTCCCAAGAATCCTGTTTCTACAAGTGGTCAGAAGACACTGGGTTGGGTGGGCCTTGGGTCCACATACTCTTCTTACAAAACCCTGTACCAGACTGAGGGAAGATACAAAAGGTGGGGCATTTGGGCTGTGTTTTGCTTCGGAAGAGGGGAAATAGCAGAGACAACTTCCTTCTGTGGTCAAAGTCTGTCCTGTTATCTGCTAATTGATTTTAATTTTTTTTCACTGACTTAAGCAATAGGTCTGTGTTTTCTTGTTATTTTTCTTTTATATAATAGATTTTTTACCCTCTTTAGGTGGTGATAATCTGGTTTATGTAAAACCTCCATTGTTTTTGCTAGTGTTTTGACTGTCCTATGTATGTTAAGTATATATATATATGTATGTCTGTTTACATCTACCTGAAAAAATCCGTTTGTTTTTCATCACTCTGACATAGTGGTAGCAGCATCAGGTACCTCAACTTGTAATAACTTGTTTTCCTTAAAGTGTGACATTTGCATAAGTTGAAGGTGACAAGTTTAAACTTTGACAACTTGATCCTTATTTTTTTTCTCAGAGAAATTACTCTGAAAATTCAGGGAATAGCACAATATGCACTGTTCAGGCTTTGCATGAACTACTCATGTTTGCAAAGGCAAGGCAACTATCCTAAGTGTAGCTACCCTATGAAAGCAGATTGATAATATTGGTAAAGGAAGCAGGGATGAAGAATGCCGAAGCTAATGTAAGAATCAACTTGACAGATGGTCTAGGATAAGCTTTCTGCATTTCTGTGGTTTCACTGTGAATCTGGTCATCTACATGCTAACTTCAGGGCATAGGAATATAGTCCTGAAAAAGACATGGATAATTAAGTCCATTCTTCTATTGCAGGCAACAGCATCAATTAATCATATCATAAAAGTATTAAAAACACGTTTCCTCTGGCTTCACACTATCCTGCAAGACTGCTTTATGCTCTGAGTAGCTGAGTTGCATTTGTTGCCTGCACTTGAGAGACAATTTGTAGCAAGTGATCAGGGTCTTCATCATTATTACAGAATAAGATCCCAATTCACTAGGGGAAAAAACCCAAAGCACAACAGATGAGGAAAAGAGGTAAGGTGTCTTAATGAGTTGACAACAAGTATTGAGATCAACATTTCAGACTTACCCTCTGAATAAGAGCCAAAGCTGCTTTCAAGGGGAAATTGAGTAAAGAAGAGGGACTTCACTTCAAATCATGTACTGCAAATCATATTTGAATGGCATATGTGGGCTTTAGTGCCTGGCTTTGAATACTCACATTTGAATAATATACTGTCTTTGTTCCCAAGCTCATTGTACTAAGAGTTAACAACAGGAACTTAAGTTATTTTTTTTTTTGTTTGCATTAGGCCTTGAATAGAAAATGTTAAAAAACTGGGGTAGGAGGGAGAAGTGTATTGTAGTTGTGTGATTTACAATAGTGGCCTGCCTCATCTGTATCATTACTATATGATGAAAGAGAAAAATGTGAGAAGCAACAAGGATAGATCATCATAATAGCAGCAACAATGTTCTTTATCATTTTGGACTTGTCACATTTTGAATTATTAGATACTTGTCCAATATATAATTGGTGGTGCGTTTCCAAAATGAGTGAATGGATTCAATGTTTTTAGATGCAAACAGAAATTGTTAAAGATATTTCATAGGCTTTATGAGTGTTGAGATATTATCCAAAAAGTATTGAATTTATTTTTTTTATTCCACATCTCTTTTTCTGTTGATGTCAGTAATAGTTTTCTTTTTACCTAATTATTAGTTTTTCTCTGTATCGCTTCCTCCTGTAATTGGGTTATGTTTCTTATCCCATTTACTGGCCAGTTTGGGGATAAGAAGAGGTTAACAGGCAAGAGATTCCCTCCCTGTTTGTCCTTTCTACTGCCTTTCTTCATCCCTGTCTCATCATACTGCTAAGAGGAGTGCTAATATTAAAAATACATGAGATGTTGTTTTACAATTGGTAATTCATCTCCCCTTGTTACTAGTTGAATATGAATCTCTTTGATAATGTTGTTTGTTCTTTTCATAACAAATCTTCACTAATGCCAGATTCTCTGTCAGACAGCCAGGGGCTTTGTCTCTATGCCTGTTTCCCTGTACCATAACTATATTCTGTAGATAGTTCAAACCTATGCCCCAAAACAGCCTGCATTGTCACAAGAATGGTTTTGCCAGATCAAAGCACATTTGACTTATTGTCCCATCTCTTGTAATGGTCAGTAATGTCTAGCAGAAGGTATGGGAGCAGGTCTGGTATTCAGCAGTATTTCCCCAGAATGCTTTCCCAGACACAGGAATTAGTGACACAGGGGCATCCTGAACCACTTAGTGGTGATTTTTATTACTAGCCCTCGGCAGACTTTTCTTCCGTAATTGTGTACAGGCTCTCTCTGACCTGAGAGATGTATCCATAATGTCCTGTTGCAATGAACTCTAGAGCTTATCTTCATGTTATTTCGAGAAATGACTTGGGTTTGATGCTCCTACATCTGAGTTTCTCTTGATGCTGTGCCCCTACCTGCTTCATAGTTCTTTATTTGGAAGCTGGTAATTATTTTGGCTTTATACTCAGTATCCACAGTTGTATATGCTTTTACCATACCTGCCCTTAGTTAACACTTTCCCAACTCTGCCTTCACTTCAGTCTTTTCTGGGTGAAGTCTGAGATCATCAGTCTAAATTATTTTTTTTTCTGGATCTGAATTTTTTTCCCTCAGAAGAAGTGAGAGCTCAGCATCTCCTTTGGAGGGAAGAGTGGGCTCAACAACTATGAAAATAACATCATTAACACCAGGTAAGTGCGGCCTCTGAACTTTACTTTTTGAGAATGTTTCCCTACTGTTCTGTTTTTGTGAAACACATCTTCTGAATTCATTTCTTCATGGCTTGATAGAACTGTTTTCCTGAACTGCAGGGAATCAAAATACTTTGGGTTTGCCTGTGCAATACTTGGTGCTACATCCTAATAGCTGAACTGAGCAGTCAGAGACTTTAGGCATAGAAATAGGACATTAAGAAATAAGTCATGCTTTTCCAAAAAAGACTACTGTCTTCCTTTGAACTATCAGTACTGATAATTGTGCAAATATGCTCTCATGGAACAGAGACTGGTTAAGGTTCTACTTCTTTATTAAGCTGTTTTGATGCAAAAAGGACTCCAAATGAAAGAAAGCTTTTCAAGATTGCCCTTATTGGTATTCTGTTAAGACAATAAGACGTGTAGAGCTGTTTATTTAACCGCTTGCTACTTTCATGTTTCCCAGGGAGCATGGGTAGATGTAGAGACCTGCACTTGGAAATGGAAGATAATTGGCTGGCTTCCTTCAGGATAAGATGTAGAAGAATACCCTTCAATGATTGTGTTCACACTGTGTGCAACTGCAATTTCAGCTCTGCCCTTGAAATGCAGATTAAGCGATGCTGCCAACTTGTATTCTTGTATCAAACATTTCACTGGCTTGGAAATCTGTACACAGATTGCAATGTACTTCCTCGGCTAGGGTTACTGCAGCTGAGTGTTTGGTTGTGGGGTTTGTTCTCCTCTTGGACAGAGGATGCAGTTCAGGTACTTGTTTGTCTGCTCCTGAGATAACATGATTCTCAGAGGATGCAGTTCAGGTACTTGTTTGCCTGAGATAACATGATTCCTTGTATTCCTTGTATTTGCTGGTTTGAATATTCCAAATCTGTGTTGTCATTGCCAAGGAATTCGCAGACTGTGAAATAAAGTTGCTCTTGCATGAGAAGTGTAGGGGAGGGTATCACCCCACATATCATCTTTCTGTTTCTTTCCTTTTAGGCAGTCAGCTTCAGCTTGCTCTTCCTGGCCTCTTTCCATGTAGTTTGCTCTTTTCTTTCCAAGCAGCATCTTGATAATAAAGCTGCAAGCATGGTCTGCTTAGATGTTGTCTCACAACCAATGCATTTGTCATTGAGAGAAATTCACTGGCTTGATACAAACATGCTTTCCCCTTTTCTTAAAGATTTGCTTCTCCAGGGCCAGCAGGACCAGTGGCTGCTATGGAGACATGATAACATTTAAAAGCATGTTTTGATACATCTGATTTGATACATCTAGTTTAAGACATGCTAAGGAATGGGCTGGTTCTTGGGTATGTCCATCAGAGGTACTCTGAGGGCAGGTGTTCTGAACTTTCTCCTCTTTGTCCTATTTCTTTTTTTTTCCTGTAGAATGCTTAAAAATGGGCCAGTAGATCCTTCACAAACTCCAAAGCTGTAGAATTTACTTTCTCCTGAGGCTCTCTGGCCTGACTTTAGATTGTGAAGTGCATTACACCTCCAGAAGTGTTTGCCTCTTGAAGGTAGAAGGGCCACCATGTTTGATCTCACATTACATGCAGTGTATATTTGCTGTTACTATGGAGTAGACATTGGTGTTGGGTGGCTAAAGTGATGTGTGAAACCTGAGGTGTACTGAATTTTACAGTGTTACCCATCATCAGATTATCCATTTATAAATTGGTTTATCCACTAGTTTGAAGACTTGTATTTAATATAAGTATGCCTGCAAGAAAGACCATACTGATCTCTTTGTGATATGTCCTGTGAAGTGGTTCCAGAGGACAGAAGATGTCATTTTGCAAAACCTGGGAACAACTGCTGAGCTGTGATTGTATATAAAATTCATTGTAGCTTTCATGGATGGAATTATCTTTTAGCTGACAGTAAAATGCTTGTTGATGTATCTTTTTGAAAAACTACTTTGGATTTGTTTTATCTTTAACTTCTTTTAGAAATGTTGCTTAGGATATTATGGCTTTGAGGAGAAGTAGTTCTTATGTGCTCGATTCCGTAGAGCTTAAGGACAGCCTGCTTTTTGGAGAGGAGGTATAGCCCTTTCTGAAAACTAAAGGTATTTTTTAAACTAAACTTTTTTAAAAAGAAAAAAGAAAGCTGTTGAAAGTCAATTAAAAATAGAGCTCTCAACATAAAAATTGATAAATCAGTGACCCATTGAAGACTTGAATTCTGTGGTGGTTTAGAAATTTTCTCATTTGAGAAGTAGAGAGAAGCAAAACTGGTAGGTTTGTACCTATCTGTACAAGGTGAACCAAAATATCACATTTAATGTCATAAGTAAACTGGGATATCTTTTTGTTGTTGTTGTTCTTTCCCTTTGCTCCTTATGAAGTATTCTCCCTGTGTGTGCCATGATTGTGCACTACTGGCTCCTTGTCAAACTTTAAAAAAAAACTTGGGAAAGATCTGATGCATCTGCTTAGCCAGTAAATACACTCGTTTAAGAAATAGAAAGCAAACCCAAAATAAAACAAAAAGAAAATGATTTGTGATGAAAGTGTGTATTCTTTCCACTGTCTTTTTCTTCTCCTTCCATTTGGTTTATCTCTGTTTTGCAAAACAATATTTCTTGCTGAATGACTTGCACTGTATGTGTGAGCTATCCCTGTAAATCTGGATCCTGAACTTCATCCTCTCTAACCACCAGTATCTAAATAATACTGCATGCAATTTCTGCCCTTGAATTGAGGTTGGAGAAGACCTCCAAGATCATTTGGTCCAACTATCAACCTACCCACCATAGCATTCACCACAAAAACATGTCTCCAGCATCATCCACACACCTTCTGAAGATTTCCAGAGATGGTGATGCCACCACTTCCCCGGGCAGCCTATTGCAATATCTGATGACTCTTTCAGAGAAGAAATTTTTCCTAATATCTAAACTAAACCTCCCCTGGTGCAACTTGAGGCCATTTTCTCTCATCCTGTTACTCGTCCAGAAGAAGAAACCAACACCTATCTCACTACAATCTCCTTTCAGGTAGTTGTAGAGAACATTATGGTCCCACATGAGTACTTGAGGCCATTTTCTCTCATCCTGTTACTCGTCCAGAAGAAGAAACCAACACCTATCTCACTACAATCTCCTTTCAGGTAGTTGTAGAGAACATTATGGTCCCACATGAGTCTTCTTTTCTCCAGGTTAAATAATCTCGTTCATCTACAATCTCCTTTCAGGTAGTTGTAGAGAACATTATGGTCCCACATGAGTCTTCTTTTCTCCAGGTTAAACAACCCCATCTCGTTCATGAGGACAGTCAGACAAGCAGACCAAGGCAATTGCACCTAGAAGTGAGGCTGTAGCTGTCTCTGCTGTGAAAAGCAGGACATGGGTGCAGGGAGAGAGCTGACTGTAATTTTGCAGGATCTACTTCAAAGTGAGTTATGTCTCATAGGATCAGCTTGCCAAGGGACGTGGGAGAAATGAGAGTCCTTAGTACATTGATATCTTTCATGTAGTGAAGTGAGTGTCTGGTTAAGGCTTTGGTCTCTCGATGACAAATTCTCTAGGACTCAGTCCTGTGTAGCAGAATTCTTGTGACAGTGACACCTCCTCTTCATGCCCTTGGTCTGTTGAACTTGAGTTCTGCAGGGTTACACAGATACTTATCTCAGTAATAAAATCTGTGATGATTGGGGTGCAGACCCAGAGCAAAGCTCAGAGCAGGACACCAAGGGCTAGAAACTGATTTGATTGCTCAACAGTGTAGAGATTTTTAAAAATTGCTGTTATTTGTAATTTAAATATTTGGTGAATCTTGATTTTGCAAAACTCAACTCTTGTGTAGCTTTTCAGCTCTTAGAAGTCTATTTTCACTCAGTTTGGATGCAGTCATCTTCTATGGTTTGGATTTATTGCAGGTTTGACTGAGGAAGTTACATTCATTCTAGGTGATCCTGCATTGGCAGGGAGGGTTGGACTAGATGATCTCCAGAGATCACTTCCTATCTGAACTATTCTGTGATTCATTCAAAGCCATCTTCTGAATTTTTACACAGCATTTGCATAAGGGAAATAAAAATTCTACTAGCTGTATCTAACAGCCTAACAAGCAAGTCCTTTGCTTCTTTGTTGACAAATACAGATATAAATATATATATTATATATGTTTACTCCATTTGCCTCATTACAGAAGAAATAAAACCAGCCTATTGTTAAGCTGGAAGGTACCAATAGCTGGAAGCTGGAAGTGGTAGGTGGCCCTAAGAAGCCTCAAAAATAACCTTTTAATGACTCCAGAGAAGTAAGAATCTGTTGCAGCAATAATAGAAAAAGCTGTGAATAAAGACAGCCTAAGGTGAGAGGTACCTGTAGCAGGTATATCCAAGCTATAGTTACTGAGGAGTATCCTTAGCTGCAATACCAGGGCATGTTTTTTTTGCATGCAGGTTGTGCATGTAGAAAGAGAAAATGAGATTTTTGCCTTGACAGGAGCTGAAGTAGCTCTTCCAAACAGAGTTTATATCAGAGATGCTTGAGGTTTTTGAGGTAAGAAACCACCAAACCTTTGCTACTGCTGTATATGAAAGATGAGTAGATATTTTGAGCATGTTCATAGTTAATAAACTGTTTTGCAGGTGGTGATTTTTTTTCAGTGATTTAACTGGGTTCTAATGGATGCAGAGTTCTGAATATCAGCCAGCTCCTTGGATCAAGGGCCGTGGACGTAAGACTTCCTAGATTATCTGGATGCTGATATGTGAAAATCTATGTTTTGGGTCAATTGATGGGGGGAGGCTTATAGTCCTTTTAGTGGGTGTAATTAGCTCAGAGCAGGACACTCCAGGTACATGGTGTGCAGTGTGCTAGGGGTCCTGTGCTCCATCAAAGGCCTGCTGGGTGTCAGGACCTCCATTGGTGGTATCCTTTTTGCTGTGGCCAGCTTCTCTCCGCTCTCTGGCAACAAGTAAGACCTGGAGTACAGCTGCAGACAGCTGATAAGTGAGCAGGAGGTGTCCTGGAGCATGAGGCTTAGTGAGTTCAATAAGTGCTTTTTCACAGGCAAACAAAGCAAGCTCCTGTTTAAACTTTTGCCAGTCATAACCTTTCTAGCGCTAAACAGCCTATGGTATTTCTTAACATGTGACACAGCATTAAGTTGCTATAACTTCTTTCATATTGATCTTTTATGTTTATCTTTTGATAACATCTTTTGCTAATTTTTGTAATTTTAGAAGTGTGAAAATGAGTCTTTGTGTGATAGTGAAGCAAAGTTGGACATTTCTAACTTTAATGAAATAAGCTGCAGTAAAAGACTAAGCCATGGCAGGTCAGAGATACCAAAGTGAGAAATAGCAAGGGTTTCTCTCAAGGATCAGTCACTAAAGTCACACTCAGTAGTTTAGGAACAGAGCTGCTGAATAACTTAGAAAATATGAGGAAAGCCTCCCCTTGCCTTGGGTCAGAAAAAGGAGTATGACTTTTGGCTCCAGAGACCCCAATTCTCAGTTGCTCTCTTTGAACCAGAATGTAAGGTAACAAGAAAGAAGGATAGCTGCAATCCACCTTTGTATTCTGGAACAACTGACAGCCCTTACATATAATATTAGAACAACTTCTGTGTATTCTGAAATTGCACTATGCTTTGCAATCTATTCCAGCCATAGAAGGAATGCAGTGCAGGGTCCTTATAGCTTGCATGCTCTTCTGTGCCTACTTTGGCCTGCTCCCAGTCCATCTCATTCTCAGGATGGCATTTCTAATTCTTTTACATCCTTTTTTACCTCCTGCCAAGTGGAGAAAATGGACTCAACAAGCTCAAGAGCTCTTTAGCGTAAGAGCTGTCTATCTTGATGAGCATGAAATCAAGCAAAGGTGGCAGGAGTTCTGCATGGGGGAGCAAGGAGCTCCTGACAAAATCTGGGCACAGAAAGAAAGGGTACAAGAGGCAGAAACAGAGTTAGGTAGTCCAAATGGTAGGTAGAGTAACTACAATCTGCCAAGGATGGGGTTAGGAAAACCAAAGTCCACCTGGAGCTGAGTCTGGTGAGGGATTGTGAAGAGGGACATAAAAGGCTTCTACTAGTACATCAGCAGCAAAAAGAAGCTAAGGGAAAACACAGACCTTCTACTGAATAGGGCAGGGGCTATGGTGAGAAAGGACACCAAAAAGGCTGGATGTACTTGATACCTTCTTCATCTTGGTCTTTAATTATAAGATTTACCTTTCAGGAATCCCAGGTACTTGAGACCAGAAGAAAAGTCTGTATCTAGGAAACTTACCCTAAGTGGTGGTGGATCAGGTTAGGTAACACTTAAACTCATCACATGCAAGTTCTTGGAATGGGATGCACCCATACATGCTGAGGGAGCTGAGTGATGTGATTGTATGGCCAGTCTTGGTTACCTTTAAAATAGCTACAATGATAAGAAGATGACTGATGACTGGAAGATAGCAAATGTCACACCTTTCAAGAAGGGCAGCAAGGAGGAACTATGGACTGGTTGGCTTCACCTCCATCCTTGGGAAGACAATGGAACAACTAGTTTTGGAAACTGTTTCTAGGCGTATGAATGACAAAAGGGTGATCAGATATAATCAGCATGGATTTATGAAGGGGAAGTCATGCTTAACCATCATGATAGCCTTCTGTGAAGAAATGAGAGGCCCAGTGGAGGAGGGAAGAGTAGTGGATGCTGTTTACTCTGTCTTTAGTAAGATATTTGACATCATCCTCACAAGGAAATGGATGATGTTACAGGCTATACAACTGGGCAGTGAGATGGACTGAAAACCAGCTGCACTTGCTGGCCAGGCTCAGATGGTTGTGCTCAGTGGCACAAAATGTAGCTAGAAGCTATTCATTAGTGAAATACCCCAAGTGTTGATAATATGTCCAAAGCTATTTACCCTCTTCAATAATGATCTGGATATGGGAGAGACTTGCAGACATTTGCAGATGATACAAACTTGGAAGGACTGGCTGATGTGCCAGATGGTTGTGTTGTCATTTGGAGAAACCTAGACAGACTGGAGGATTGGGCAGAGAGGAAAGGTATAAACCAAAGTGAAATCCAAAGTCATGCATGCCAAGTAACTCATGCATGGGTCCATAACCTTTCCTTCCAACATGCACACAAGCTTCTCTTCTGTTCAGCTGCATACTGCTGCAACTTGATTCCTGTTCATGAGGTCTGCTAGGCTGTAAGCAAGATTAATACGGATATATGCTTACAGCTATGGAATTGCCTAACTTAGATTGAACTTCCTTTAAAAGGCTTAGTGATCCATAATTGTATTCTTTAGTAATTGTGTTAAAGCATATTCTTGACATCAATCATTTCAGTTGTGCTTCAATTGTTTTTGAATTGACCACAAAGCAACTGACTACTTTTTGGCTGGCTATCTTTAGAGTTGAGCATGAAATGAGCAAACATGGTTTGTGAAAATATCAGAATAATTTATAATTTTCTGGCAAAAAGATTCTGTAAACTGAAACACTTCCCCTCTTAAATTTCTTCAAAATGAGAAATCCTGGTCAATTGCAAAGAATATATGGACCTTTGAGGGGCTGCAAAATTGGAAATATCTCAGGAAAAAAAATGTGATCTCTAAGCATCAAGAGAGTTTTGTGCAGGAGAGAAGGTATTGATCTCGGTTACGTGAAAACCCTTGTTTTATCCTTGTTCTACCTAACGTGACCTATGGAAAATCCTTGGGTTAAGTGGTAATAAATTTTTCTTCACTTAAAAATATAAAAATAAATTTTAAAAAATTTATCCACTTTCTATCTCTTTGACCTAGTAAATAAATTGACTCATATATTGACATGAAAGTCTGCAGAAGAGAAAAAATAAAATTCTCATCACTTCTAATTAATTAACCCTGCCACACTTCCCCCCAGGTATTAAAATATAATAGCAAAAGAAGAACATTGATATGTATTTCTGTGCCCTTCTCTCTCCAATACATTTTGAAAACTCTTAGCTAGGTGCAGAGATAATACATTCCTGACAAAGAAGAAATGTTGAGCTTGTCAGAATGGAAGGTGAGTTGATTGTTTTTAACTCACCAAGCTACTTTGTTCCCTTCCCTTTTCCTTGTCTCCTAACATACCTCATTTGCTCTGATGAAATGAAGTTTATTGCTATGCATGGAAAAGGAAGGAAAATGGGATATGGTTTTGGATGTGTGCTGTATATGCAGTGCCATCACTCAATACATCAAGACATCAAGACTGCAGGGCAATTTTGCAGAAATCCTGAGAGGAGGCTTTCTATAGTCTTAAAATTTAGTCTGACTTCTCATGTAAGACAGGCTTATAATGATTTCACAAAATTACTTCTACTTCACAGCCACAATTTCAGCTTGGGTTAGTGTAGCCTACACCAACCTTAGGTATCAGTATTTCCACCAGAGAAAAAGCACAAGATGTGAGGGCAGGAGCAGGTCTTTCAAATGGCTTAATGTCTGATGGGCATGATGTTATTTAATGAGGTAGGAGCTTCAGGGTCTTCTGGAGACTTGGCTAGTGAGTAGACTTCCTTTGAGAATGGGGCTTTGCTAGGTGAAAATATATCCCCAGGTGTTCACCTCTTTTCTTGCAGTCCTGTGCAGCAGCAGTACTTGGTCAGCAAACCAACCCACCAGTAACCAGCTGAACTGGTAAGTGAAATCATGTACTGCTGCAAAAGCTCAGGTCACTGAGGAGCGTGGCAGTCTCGTCATGTTCTGCATTGCTCTTAGTATGTAACACTTGACTTGTGTGTACATTTTCCGGGGTTTACTATAATTTTTTACCATTCCTTTAGGTAAAGAAATGTACAGTGTCTAATATGATGGAGTTGTGGAAATTGTGGAAAAAGGTCCAAGGCAGAGTAGTACCTGATGCTCTTCATGATGAACTTGCTTTTATTTTTGTGCCTGAAGCTTTTCCTGTGTCTGTGATCATCTGTGGCCAAATTGACATGGTGTTTCAGTATGTACAAACAGGCTGCTTCAAGCAGATTTTTTTCATTCTGTGCCCATGTTCTGAGTGGTGATGTATGGATTGCCGTCTACTTGTTGCTTGGGATTGCAATGTCAGAGTTGACTTCTTGCTGAAGGATGAAACAAGAAAAGGTAGGACATGTATCTTTGGATGTCTACCCTCATCCCTTGCTGATGCAGCAAAAAGTCTTCAGGTTTTGCTTGATATGTGGAACTTGTTCCCTTGTCACTTCTAATGTTATTCTTCACACATAGCTAAGGGCCTAATGTTGCTGACGCAACTATACTTGTTTAATTTTATCCCATTGACAGTGCCACTTAGTGTGCTTAGTCGTCTGCTAAAAATCCTTTCGTTAAGATAGAGAACCAAACACAATGCTGGGTATTTGATCCTACCTACTTATGCATGGCTAATGTCCTTTGCTTTTATGTTGAGCTTGCTGCTACAAAAATGATGAAATATTTATTCAGCTGTTAAGGATCAGAGTTTGTCTTCTTTCATGATTAGTTGATCTACAGAGGATGTTCCTTAGAGAGCAAGGCTATGGCATTCTCCAGCACTGCTGTCAGGAGAAGGCCGTACGCTGAGGTGGGGCATGTACTATTATTTTGATAGGCTAGACTTTTTTTCTCAAAGGAACTCTGGCATAAGCCTTTAAATTTTGACATGCCTTTTGATGTCACAGGTGGCTTTCTGTGGTCAGCCTTGACTCCTGATCATCTGTCAAATGCTGTGGCTTTAGGCAGTGCTCTGCAGCCTGTCTTTTTGTGTTAGGTTTTGTAGGATTCAAATCAACATCGCTGATATTACAATGATCTGCAGCAAGTGCAATTCTGTAACACTATAAAAATCAATTACAATCATGATAAGATTTAAGGACTACCAAGGAAGGAGATTTTTTTTCTTTCCCACTTTCTGGGGTATGTGGTACCTTTCACCTGGGGTTTTTAATCCTGATGACTTAATGCTGGGTATTCTGAGCATCTCACCTGAGAGGTATATTCATGTACAGATGAAACCAGCTGAGAAAAATTCTCAATATATGTTTTCAGGAAAGTCTTCTCCTGGAATGAACATTCTTAAAAACAAGCTTACTGAAAGGATGACATCTGTTCATTTGGTAGTCAAGACCCAGAGAGCACTTAGACAAAAGACAGTAAATGCTGGGCATGAGGGAAGGAGAAAATATAATTAAATGACCTCTGCTTTCCTCCTCAGCAGTCATACACCCACACACCCTAAAGAATCACCACTTTCTTGATGCTGAATGATTTTCTTATTTCCATTAGATTACACATTTACTTCATGTGTAAAGGAGCCTCAGTCTGAACGTTATGTTGAAGTCTAATTTTTGTATCATTGAAAATCTTGGCCAAATTAATCTATGATGATGTCAGGTGCAAAAAAAAAAAAAAAGAAAAAAGAAAAAATAAATCCACCCAACCAAAACCACCACCACCACCAAAAAAAAAGCCCAAAGCACAACACAAAAAAACAAGTTGCCCCAAACAAGAAAGGGCATTTTACCCACTTCATTCCCTGTCAGCGACTCTAAAATGTCCAGGCTTTGAAACCTGAAACAGATGACTTTTCTGTTAAGAGATCAGCATCTGCCAGTTCTGTGAAACATTACTAAAATGCAGTTAACCAAGAAGCCTGTGGAAAAATATCACATCTTTTTCATGCCTTGTCAGTATATGTCATAATTGTTGGATAAGATTTTAAAATATTCTGCTTGATGTTTGTTGTTTTGGTTTGGGTTTTTTTCTTGTTTAAGCACTGTTTCTCATTGCTTCTGTGTGGTATGGCTCTCTAGTACCAAAGCATCCTGGTCTGCAGTGCAATCACTGAGACCTGTGGCATAATCACTTTATTTTTTTAAGTGTGAGTTTGTGTACAAGCAGACCATTGGTATCCAAAGGTAGGCTGGTCTCCTTTTCTCAGAAGAATCAGTACACTCCAGTGTGCAAAGCATCACCTCATTGTGCACAGGGATGGGCAGTGAACATCCTTTCTTATAAGGACAGGCAAGTAATGTTAGATGTGCATAGAGCCTCTTGGTTTTTCCAGCAACAGCAGCAATTGAAATTCTTACAAATGTATTGGATTATGTGCAAGAAGGAAGGCTGAGGGATTTAGGAAGGTTTTTACTGTTGCTGTCAGGCTGTGGTTTGTTACAAAACCATGCTGGCTGGCATTAAGTCCTCCCTGTTGGCATTTAGTCTGCGTCTACAAAGCTTTGAAGGGGAGCTCCCTGGTCTTCACTTTAGGGGTGGAGATAGGTTCTGTATTCTCTCTAGCAGCAGCAAAATAAGGTACCTGGACATAAAGTGGAAGAGTACAGGTACTCTTTGAGAGTCAGAGGGAGTGGGGCCTCAGTGTCTTCATAGGAGAAAGTTCAGCTGATCACCATACTGTTGCGTGTTTAGACCATGGAGACTCATACTTCAGAAGTGAGAAGACTCATTTTAAGGGTTAGCATTGGGGGAGAGGAGGGGGGAGCTTGGTATTTCAGAATAACTCATTCATAAGTTTAAGGCAGCCCATTCTGCCCTTCTTTCTCAGAATACTGTAAAGCACATGTGAATGTGTCTAAGGAAGCAGGTGAGATATCCCAGCTTTTCTTCTGAAAGGCTTCCAGAACTTACAGACATCCCTAAAAAGCCCTAATCAGTATGTTCTTTTTAGGTGTTGAAGAATGAAGGTTTCAAGGCAGGATGTGGCTGGTGGCTGTTGTAGAAATGGAGTGGAGTTTGCAGCATGATATTATTGTATTATTCAAGCTGTGTGGACCAGGAGAAAAGATAAGGATGTGGGAACAGGCAGAGTTGTGGGAACAACAAAGAAGTTTTCCCCAGAGGTGCTGCAGTTAAGGTGTTTAGATAGAGAGATAAGCTCAGGGGAGAGTGGATTTCTTTTGGGTAGTGTGGGAGTTTGGCACTGTGAATTTTATTCTTTTATTTATTTAGAGTTCTGCGAATGCTAAAAATGGCCCCTACTATGCTCCAGGTACTTTTGACATGTGTTAGATATACATGACAAAAATACCCTTATTGCAGAAGTACAAATGAATATTTCAAGAAAAATGACAGTAAAATGAATTAAGGGTTCAGAGTTGACATTAATAATGCAGGCTGATCTACTGCACCTTCATTTTTCCTCTGTAAAATGGGGATAATGTTGCTGACCCAGTTTGTAAATGAGCCCTGAGATCATCTGACAAAAAGCATCACCAACAGAAGTGGTAGTGGTAGAAACTGGTGTTAGAGATTTGGTATAATTTTTTCAAACTAGAATTTTATAAGTACTGGGAGATCCAGAACTGAGGTTATAGAAATGCAAATATGTTTCAGTGTGCACATGCTTGTACAATGTATATGAATGCTGAGCAGTGATGCCATATGGTGGTAACCATGCAATTACAAGCAATATGTTTTTTTATAGTCATGGATCAAACCAATCTTTTTAAAGAAACATAAACTTTCTTGACATGGCTCCTTCTGCTGTCTGTCACTGTCACTCATCAATTCTACATTACAGGCTGTTTCTCACCACTTTCCTCTTTTACTGTTTCCTACTTCTGAGGCCCTTTGGCCAGCAGCATACCACAGCTGAGCACTTTGTTCTTTCTGCAATGTTTTTAGCTTACGTACCTGGGCTGTCTCTGTCATCTTTTTCCTTCTGACTGCTTGTCTTAATCCCCTACTATCAACTCCACCCAACCTTTTTACTGAGGTTCTGGTACTCTGAGAAAGCCCCTTTGTTCCAGATTTTTTGCTTTCATATAGATCTGAGTCCTGCTCTCTGCTTGTCAAATGTGTCTGCATCTGGGTTTTTCACCCATCCTTCTCCTCCATGCACAGCCCTCTCTGTTAACATTCCCACCACCCTCCTCACATGGTCAGTCTGGTTTTCACCTCTTCACAACATCCTGAACTGAGCTTCAGTCTCCTCTCTCTTTCCCAGTCCTTTGACCTGGGAACTACAGCTGCTGTCCCTTATACCCTGTTTGTGCTGCCTATGCTGCCAGAACTAGCTTGCTCTTTGCCCCTACAGTTTTGCAACAATTATAATAAAGAGAAAAAACCTATGCAAATACTGTCCAAATAAGTAACTAGAATATTATTAAAAATCGATCACTTAAAAAAATAAAAATACAAATGTTAGATTCTCTAGCCATAGTCACTTGTCCAGAAAAAGACAATTTTACTAATGTGCTTTATTGACCTTGCTTATATTTGAAAAAAACCAAACCTTTGGCTTGTGATCTGATTCATACATATTTAATTTTGAGTGTGCAATTTATTTTTTTGGACTCCAAGATAAGCAGGTGCTTAAGCCTTTCCCAGATCAGAGTATTGGAAGGCAAAAAGCACAGTGTGAAGTTGTGGCAGAAAGCTGTGATGAAATAAATGGCAGTGGGTCTGTATTCACATGCTTAGTTTTAAGCATGCTCCAAGGTCTCTTGCTTGTATTTGATTCAGGTGTGTAGAATGATTGTAAAGGAAGTAAAAACTCTTTTCTCCTTAATTTTTTGGCTGTTAATTTCTCAGACTGCTAAAATTTCAGATGCTAGAGGCTGCAGCAGCCCTGATGGCTTTTATTGTCTCTTTGTATTCTTGTGCCTGAGACCAGAACAGGACTGACCTTATGCTAATAGAAAGATGGAGTTGGTTGAAAATTCAGGTAATAATGAAAAGCTGGTTTCCACTGTAGCCATGCTGCAGGCATTCAGTAACAATAAATCTGTCAGCCTTTCTTCCTTCATGTTACTACAAATGTTTGTGGGCTCTTTAGCAGGAGGGACGTTTTTATATAGAAAAGGAAGAAAGGTTATATCATTTATTTTGCCTGATATGCAAGTTTGGTAAAGTGTTATGTGTATCTTCTGTAACTTCAAATCTATGGGGGGTTGAGGAGTAAGTGTTACTCCCTGTTTTTTGATGATGCTATTTGACAAATTAAGAAATAAAATGCTAAAGTAATCTTACATCTGAAAACAAAGATGGAAATAGAGCAGATGTCATTTTGCAAATGGGGACTAAAAAGGTTTTTGCGTTTGCCAGCATGCACAGTTTAGAATAATTTCAGTGCATCAGGAAATGAGCTTTAAATTATTCCAAAGTGGTTGATAAGTGGGAGCAACACAGTTAAATTTATTAAAGCTTTTTTGGTAAATAATTGATATAATGTTGCAGTTAGAGTATGCCATATATTATAAAATGATACATTATGTAAATAGATATAGCACACTTTTTCTTCTGCTTGATACTAGATCCCACATTCTGACTAATAATTGTGAAGGAGTTAAATTAGGCTTTATCCAAGAGGCACAGGTATTTAGCTGTGGAAAATTGGCAGGTGTGTTATTTAAATTACTTTCTCCATCTCCATACAGCTTTCAGCTTGATTTAGGAAAAAAAAATTAAAAATTAAAAAATCAGCCCTAGAGGAGAAGATAGTCCACCCTGCTTACTACAAGGGGCTGGAGGAAAAGATGGGAACTTGATGTTTCCCCCCAGTGTCACATGAATGATGTTCAGGGACCCATTGCTCTGGGCAATTTGCTGCTGTTGAACTTGTGCACTCTTCTATGCCTAATCAAAATGCTGGTTTTAATACAGTGTTGATTATCTCTAACTGTGGGCTGTAGTATATTTGTGCTTTTATTAAGGCAATATCACTATTAATGGTGAAACAGACTGTTATTTTCAGATTTGGAAGGTTTAAGGTAGAGCGACTCTTGAGAATTCTTATCTAGTTAATACAATATCCTCACTTGACAGGGAAGACATCATACTATACCTTAGCATGACCTCTAATAATTGCAATGTGAGGATCTCTTCCCTTTTTTGATGTTAATGGATTGCAAAGTCTTCTTCTAATTTACTGTTAGGAATGGGACTTGCAGTGAGTCCATTGTTTGTGTGGACACCTTGTACACAGATGTTTTGCTAAACGGTTTAGGAAAGCTTTACTAAATGTTGAACAAAGTATGAAGCATAAGTACAAAACAGCTACTATGTCTTCTGCTAGTCAAAGTATGAAGCATAAGTACAAAACAGTTATGTCTTCTGCTAGCAAGTTGTGGTGGATTGCCCTTGGCTGGATGGCAGGTGCCCATCAAAGTTACTCTATCACTCACCTACACAGCTGGACAGGGGAGAGAAAATATAACAAAAGGCTTGTGGGTTGAGATAAGGACATGGAAATATTACTCACCAATTACCATCATGGGCAAAACAGACTCAACTAAATTTGTTGAATTTATTGCCAATCAAATTGGAGTAGGATAATGACAAATGAAAACTAGATCTTAAAACACCTTCCCCCCACCCCTCCCTTCTTCCTGGGCTTAACCTCACTCCTGAATCCTCTACCTTACCCCTCCCTTCTTCCTGGGCTTAACCTTACTCCTGAATTCTCTACCTGCACCCCCTCAGTGGTGCCAGAGGATGGGAAATGGGGGGAAGTTGGTTCACCACACATTATCTCTACTGCTCCTTCCTCCTCTGGGGGAGGACTCCTCACACTCTTCCCCTGCTCCAGTGTGGGCTCCCTCCTGTGTGAGAGAGTCATCCACAAACTTCTCCAATGTGAGTCCTTCCTATAGGCTGCAGTTCTTTGTGCACTGCTACAGCATGAGTCCCTTTCATGGGGTGCAGGACTTCAGGACTTCTCTAGTGGTGGACTCACTGTTAGGTCACAAGTCCTGCCAGCAAACCTACTCTAGTGTGTGCTCTTCCTTACATGAGTCTACAGGTCCTGCCAGGAATGTGCTCCAGCATGGGCTTCCCACAGAGTCATGAATTCCTTTGGGCATCCACCTGATCTGGTCCATGTGCTGCAGGTGAACATCCACTCTCCCATGAATCAATACGGGCTGCAGAGGAACAGCCTGCCTCACCATGGTCTTTGCCATGGGCTGCAGGGAAGTCTCTGCTCCAGAGCCTGGAGCACCTTGTCTTTCTCCTTCTTCACTGACCTTGGTGTCTGCAGAGCTGTTCCTTTGTTTCTCTCACATATTCTTACTGCTCTCTCCTGGTAGAGTTGCTCTAGGTTTTGTGTTTTGGTTTTGTTTTTTCCCCTCCTTAAATATGTTATCCCAGAGATAGTACCACTGTCTGGGCTGACAAGTGCTACCACTGATGGGATTGGCCTTGGCCAGCGGTGGGTCAGTCTTGGAGCTGACTGGGTTTGGCTCCATTGGACATGGAGGAAGCTTCTAGCAGTTTCTCAAAGAAACCATCCCTGCAGCCACCCCAAGTATCAGAACCTTGCCATGAAAACCCAGTATATAAATAAACTAAGAGTAATATCCATTAGCTACTATTGGCAGTCACCTGTTGTTAACCCGTTACCAATGAGGTGCTGATGAAACCATTATTTAGACTGTGACCAGATCCTCTCTCCCAGTTCCTGAAGGAGAAAACTAAGAGTATTTTCAGCATGAAAATGCACTAACTACCTGCTAAACTGGGTAAGGTGCAACATCTCATTTAGTGAAGGACTCATTAGCATCTCATGACACCATTGTATTTCACTACAAACTTAATCTTAAATATGCACAATACATGTAGAAAGTCTTTCAGAAAAAATTGTCCAAAACTCTGTGGCATTGAACCATTACATTATTTCATGATTACTTCAACATTGCATCCATTTTTCTCTTGAACTTTAAACAACTCTTTTTTTCATAACAGCATGCCATCTGTCTGATCTTTCTGGACAGGAGTAGGCACTTTGATAGAACTACTAGGAATGGCAAGTGAACTACAGCTGACTTCAATCTCCATGCTCTTTCTGGGCCTTGTAGGTGGTATGTAAACAACTGTGCAGATGATTAATGGGTAACATATCTCATGTCCCCTCCAGATGTTATCAGGACACTGCCAAACGTTCTGGAAGGTACAAAAAGGGATTAATTTAATATGGTGTTGCAACAATGTTGTGTTCTGCACTATAATAACTCTGCTTACAGAACAGCACTTGTTCTCTTTAGTATCTTTGTTGATGA
>NW_008658645.1:707-4452 GCF_000695815.1 Acanthisitta chloris | reverse complement strand
GCGCCGAGTGGGGCACGCACACGGCTCCTGCCGAGCGGGGCAGGTGCGGGAGGCACCTCCTCCCCGCCCCGGGAAGGGGAGGCGGGGTGGTTTAATGGTAAGTAGTGTCCAGCTGATGGTCAAATGAGGTGCCTTGGTTGGTGTACCTCATCTTTCAGGTAGTGGACTATCTACAAAGGAAGTTTATCAGCCGAAGGAAGAGCTTTGGGGATGCCCTGCAGCCTGCTGGTAAACACTGCCAAACCTGCAGCTGCAAATGAGCACTGACAGCGTGTGAGCATGAAGAAGGCAGAATCCTCTGATTAGGCACCATGTGTGCTGGGGCTGGGAACACGCGTGAGGCAAAGCGGTGGCAGTGGCAAACGTTCTCACAGTGAGCAGTCCTGTGAGCTGTGCCACACACATCGCAGAGGCCTCTGTGGTCACCCGCACATATGGCAACTCTGACTTCCTTCCCTTTTCTCCTTCAGCTAATAGCACTTTGGCTCCTGAGCTGGAGGGACTTGCAACATCATGGACAATCAATTCATTACTGAAAACAGCAGATAAAATAAATGCATCATAGGAATTTAAAACATTTGGCAGCTTTCACACTTACATCGCCTTATCTACCTTCAAGTATCACCAACAAGGATACCCATTCCAAAAGACTGTATCGACACCTGTGTCAATGCACTTGACTGTCTGACTGATAACGGCATTATTACTCTTGTACTATAATTAAGATATCTTAAAAGATGAAACCTGATAACTCCCTTACTGTGATGGTCACAAATGTCATATTCTGCCAATGCTATTTCATGGCTTAAAAGATGAAACCTGATAACTCCCTCACTGTGATGGTCACAAATGTCATATTCCGCCAATGCTATTTCATGTGAATTCACTAACTCCTGTACACAGCGAAATACCATGAGAAATCCATGTCAATCCAACCCACTGTCACTGTGTATCACATGGTGAGATGGATGCTGGTGTTTTCTTGGAGTTTTCCATCTAGAAGTCATGTTTTACACCCCTCTAGTGTGAAAATTTGATGAACTGGGAGCAGGCCATTTCATGTTGTCTTCTGGCATTCTTATAGGAATCCTTTTGGTCATAAATACTGCTATTTTTAGTGCAGTCTCTGAAATGAGAAAGGAAATACATTGCTCCAGCTCAAGTTTTCTAAACTTTGTAGACACTCCTTATGTTAATCTAGTTAACCTGAATCACATGGGGGTTTTTTGTTTTCACAAATCTTTTATTTATTTCCAGGCAATCTAATGTTTCATAATCATGACTTTCAGTAATTTTTCATTGCTGAGGTGACATGAGTTTTCTTTGGAGTATTAATTTGTGCAGTTATATTAATAGTTTAGTGCCCTCACCAGCCATTCTGGGGAAATGCTCAATCACATGTATAATGCAGCAGGTGGGATCTATCCAGTCCTATCTAGACCTCTGTCATGTAGAAGTCTACATCTAATATAGGCTCCCTCCATACACGAGGAAGAATTAAGCATCTTTAGAGCATGAGTCACGTCATCCTAAAGTAGACGCCTAGAATAGGTCAGATAATTTGTGCCCTAAAATTGCTTCTATTTCTCTGCATTAAAGAACAACTAGTTTACATCTTGATGTCTCCATTCTAGCAGCCTCACATGAGATAACCTTAATAGTGTTATATCCAGGCTTATAACATGCTTCAAAATACCCCAAAAAAATTCTTATTTGTCAAGAAAACTGAAAACTGCATTACTTTTTATTTTATCCTCCATTTATTAAAAAACCCCAGCTTTTAGTTTTCTGCCTCAAAACATTTTAGTCAAAATGGCAAATGCTGTGTGTTTCACAGAAAACTCACAGCACCTCTCTTTTTAATAATATGTCTTTCAGTTCTCCATCTGCAAGGTTGGGAAATAAATGAGTTAGATACATGGAAGGTCCAGAATAAGATTATGTACTCTTGGTGATATTATGCAATCTGGGGGGAATGGGGAAAAAAATAATGAAAAAAACCCAAACATTTTCTTGTGACAGGATGATTTATTTTTAAATGACACTCAAAAATTGATATTTGAAAAGACCATGTAAAACTGAAATGGTTGGTAGAGTACAGGTGAAACAGTTTTACTTAAAAAAACCCCTCAATGTCTATAACTTGCCTGAAGTGTCACATTAGTGTGGTGCATGTGAGGAGAATGTGTGCCAGGAACTCCTCAAGAAATGCAGGATCCTTCTGACCAACTCTGCTCTCAGGAGTTAAAATTCTCCATAAAGCTGATGAGTAAGCTCTTGATGACTCACTGTGGCAGATGCAGTCTTTAATTTCAGGAGGGTATAAGGGAAGTGGGTGTGAATCTCGAGTAGAGGGGAGCTAGGGATGTTCCTGCCTCAGTGTCTTGGGGATAAAAGTGTAGGTTTTTAATACAGCCCCAGCTATCAGCAATGCCAAACTTCTGTAAGGAGTAAGTTTGACATTACACATCACACATAGATTTTATGTGAAGCAGGGTTGGAACACCACCTACTCACAGATGGGTATAATTTTGGGGATGTCCTGCATAATTCATGTGTGGCTTTGATACTTATGAGTAATTCAGACATCAAAGCCTCAACTTAGATAACACTTTTTATAACACTAAACTTCCTATAGCAAATAATCTGTGGGCCTTCATTTACGTTCCTAAAAAAAAAAAGGCAACTGTACCAATGCTTTCTTCTTTACCTTCAGATATTTTTCATAAGGTGTGCTAATGTGAAGTACAAGATAGAAAATACAGAAGCCTGAAATAGAGAAGAAAAAAAAATTAAATTCCATATAAACTCTTCACTGGGACTAGAAATGTAAAGTAAAGCACTGGAAATGAGCTGGGAGCCTCTTTCCCAGTTGCTCTAGCCTCAGAGCACGTCAGATACCAGGCCCTTTGGTCACTCGGCGATATTCCCTCTGGTTTGCCAGTGGCACAAACCTACACTTTTCAGCAGTCCAATTTCCTAATAGGCAATTTTATGTTCTCTTCCAAGTTAGCCATTATGCATGGAAAAACCTCCCCATTAATAACCGTAAAGCTCCTTTATTGTTCTCCTTCAAATCTCCTTAAAACTTCCTTCTGCCACCAAACACTTGTCACTGGCCAGGCCTGTTGCTTTTTATTCTCAAGGCTGTTTTTCCCTTATCCTTCCCCCATGGGTCTGTACTATACACCTGTTGTCTTTCATCATGGGTTAAGATCATAAGCTCTTTGGGCATAGACCATCTCTCTTATTACATGTGTCTACAGTATCCGACACAATGGCACTGTGAGCCCTGAATGGGGCCTCTGGATACTGCCGTAATCCAGTTGATAAAGAATAATGATTTTTGACATGGTGAGTTCTGCAGTTTTTCCCAAGTCATTCTGCAGTTGTTCACGCTGATATAACCAGTGTGTGTGAGAGCAGTGTCCTTAAACCCGATATACAGGGTAAATGCTTTGGAACTACTTGCTGGAGAGCAACGACTTTCCTGCTTTGGTGTTGGGGGGCTTGTCTGCTCTTGCACATCGAAATGCATGGACTGACATGCAGCAACTGTTTCTTACTGTTTCTTTTTGTGGGTTTGTGCAGAACTAGAGTGAAGGGATCTGCTCTGAAGCTTCTGCATCCTGTCCTTCAAATCTCAATAAAGACTGATGGAGTGAAAACACAGGGGGTGGCTGATGTGTCAGTTCCCTAAAGGTCCATGGGGATTCAGGACACAGCTTTTCCCTGCTGCAGTTTC
>NW_008658645.1:0-634 GCF_000695815.1 Acanthisitta chloris | reverse complement strand
TCAGAGCTGTACTGCTGGCTTTTGTGGCGGGGAAGGCAGGGAGAGCCGCCCCTCCACCGCATGCCCATCGAGCAGGAGGACATGCAGAGTCGATTATTTTTAATTAACCCCACTGCAAAATTCTCCTTCTCCAGAGTTGTGTTTCCAGACTCCACCAGTGACCTTCCTAGGCCCTGCTACCTCAGCGATGCACATCATCATTCACACCATGTAATCTCTCCCCCCAGCCCCCAAGATATTACGTTTCTTCTCCTTTTCTCCCTGCCTCTTTCTCCCCCCTCACCATTCCCCAAAGAGCCTGTCTTCAGGTTTTGTGCTCAATTCAAGGGGCTGCCACAGTGTCCTCTCCCTTGTGCAGAGCTCCGCATCATGCCCAGTCCTTGAGCTCTGCTCAAGAACCCTTCTGCAAAGGCTGGAGACCAGGAGACCCTCTGTCCCCTTGCTGATTAACACAACTGTTTTTGAAGGGCAAAGCCACAATAACATCAATCCTCGGCATCATAAGAAGAAACAGAAACCCTCTCTCCCCCGGCCGGGTCTCTCCTGACGGTTTTAAATAACTTCTTTTTTTTTGGGGGGGGGGAGGGAGGAGGAGAACGCGTACTTCGCACCGCACCCCACCTCCCCCCATGCC
>NW_008658644.1:65115-67442 GCF_000695815.1 Acanthisitta chloris | reverse complement strand
GGGAGAAAAACACTCCACTCTCTCCTCTTGCCCTGAGGTGTCAGGAATCACTTCCCCAGTGCCTAATAGTTGAGTATTTGGTGTTTCCTCGTTTGGTGTATCTTTGCTTGGGAGAAAAACACTCCACTCTCTCCTCCTGCCCTGAGGTGTCAGGAGTCACTTCCCTTGGCTTTGTTTGCCCATGGGCTGGCAGGAGCAGAGATTGCTGCTCCCAGATGCCAGCTCTGCACCCAAACCTGCAGCACAGATATCTCCTTGCCCCACTGCTGGTCTGTAAGTGCTGAAATACCAAGCAGAAAGGTGCACAGGCAATGTCTAGTTGAAAGGCAGAGCGAGGAGCACGTGGCAGATTAAGGCACACAGCTGAGATGCTTCAATTCCTGCTCTCCAAAGGCAGCATCTCTCTAGGCAACCCCTTTTGATGTGCAGCAATGAGGACGTGCACGTTAGAGCTCTTTACCAGCATGTATGTATTTCATCAGGCCTCCTGGCATCACCTGTGTGTGCAATCTGCAGGTTCTCTTTTCCTTCTGCCTTTTTATTTTGTTTTATTTGTAGTGAATTTAATGCTGCTGAAGGCAGCTCAAATTCTGCCTTCCCAAATTGGAGCTTTTTATGCATTTGTATGTGATAGGCAGAAGAATGAGCACTTCCTCCTGCTCCTTCAGCCTCACTGGGCAGAGGATGCTCTGGATCTTACTCTGGTCTTGTTCTCAGGGTCAGACACCTACAAGTTTCTTAGCATGGGTGTTTCTGTACCTGAGGAAAGTTACTCCTATCCCCAGGCTTCCAACCCCAAGGCAGGTTATTCCTGTCCTCAGGTTTCCATCCCCAAGGCAAGTTATTCCTGTCCTCAGGTTTCCATCCCTAAACCAGGTTATTCCTGTCCTCAGGTTTCCAATCCCCAAGGCAACTTACTCTAGTCCTCAGGTTTCCATCCCTGAGCCAGGTTACTCCTACAGGGTTCCAGTGTCTGGAATGCTCTTGCATTTCTTTCCAGCATTGCTGTGGGAGCAGATAGCATCCATCCACTCCAGGTCCAGCTGGAGAGCCCTGCCAGCTGATGCCCCTTTGAAAACCTCCCTCAAACCTGCTGGCATGACAGGCATCCACTTGATCCCATCCCCAGCTGGCATTACACATCCCTCATGCCCTGGGATTTTTGGGTTATTCATCCACAGGGCAATCAGCTGTGATTAACCCTAGCAGCTCTCCCTGTCCTTATGGCTTTCCCAGCCTTGGGATGTGCCCACAGGGCTGAGCTGGAGCACACAAGGAGCATGAGGACCATGTCCCTTGGTGCCACTGCCTGCTGTGAGCAGCATCAGTGTGTTGTGTGCCAGCCAGGCCTGTCTCCCAGCACAGGCTGCTCTCCATGGCTGTCTCTATCATTCCTGAGCAGGTTTCTCCAGTTTTGATTAACTGGGAGACTGCAGTGTGAGCTGTTCCCTTAATGAACTCATCTGTTACTCTAAGGACTTCGCACTCACTTTGCTACTGGCTAATATATTGCCATTAGTGCTCTGCTTTGCTCTGGAGTTTACAGCTTGTAATAATTATGTCTAATTTTGATTTTTTTTTTTGCTTTAAATTACTACATGGGGTAAAAATAGACTCAGTAATTAACTTCTTCCAAAGAGGCAGATATCAAAGTTAAGGGGGGGGAGGGGGGAGAGAGAAAGAAGAAATAAAGGAAGGCAGCCCTGTGTGGAGCTGGGCAGGGCACTGCTGGCACCTCCTGCCAAAGCTTCCCTGAGGCATTTCTCCTTCCAGGATCGTCTGTGAAATGGGGCAGGCACTTCCAGGGATCAGCTCCGGCCCAGTGCTCCTGTGCATCGGAGAGTGCAAGCCAGAGTTCACAGCCAAGTCAGCACAGCAGTACATGTTTGTGGTGAGTGTCCTGCTCAGGCAGGGTGGGGGCACAGCACACACAGCCCATGGCATCAGCCCTGCTCTGCCACTGCCTGTGTCAGATGGATGAGGTTCAACACCAGAAGGCAATCCCAAAATTCCCATTTTGCCTGATGCTTTTCCCCATGGTGTTACACAGTTTTGGTAGTTCAGTCAACGCCTCCAGCATTCAGGATCAAGAACTTACACAGGCCTAAGAGTGAACCTGTACTCAGGGTTCCCACAGCATTTGAGTTCAGCTTTGCACCTCCAAAGCAGTGATCATAGAATCATGGAATGCTTTGGGTTGGAATGGAGCTTAAAGTCCATCCTGTTCCATGGGCAGAGACACCTTCCACTAGCCCAGGTTGCTCCAAGCCCCATCCAACCTGGCCTGGCTGTCACAGGGCAGTGCCAGTGGAGTCCCAGATTTGTCA
>NW_008658644.1:52078-64985 GCF_000695815.1 Acanthisitta chloris | reverse complement strand
GTTCAATAATATCCAGGAAGCAGTGGAAGGGAATTGCAGAGATGAATCCTGGAGCAGTATCTTGCAGCAACCTGGTGCATATGCTGAGCATGATCCCTTTGCATTATTACTCCTGATTTCCAGCACTTACACTGATTTTTATCATTCCTTTTTCACAGGCTTCTAAAACTTCCAGCACATCATTTCCTTTTGTTAGCTGGCCTCTATTTTTCTCTTTAGCGCCGCCACAAATTCTATTACAGCTGGTTTATGCCATGAAAGTCAGCAGTAAAATTGATTGGTACCTTAAAGCTGAGCTCAGAGCTGACCCTGAGAGGGTTTGTGCCTTCATGAGCTCATCTGGTGGCAGGAGCCACACTGTCTCCTTAATTACACCCATTTTGTCTGGGGAGGTGCAACCTTGGAGCTGCTTTGGATTGGTAAATCTGTCATGATTATCACCAAATCATAAGCAGAAAATGGAAAATTCTTACTCAGCTTTCAGGCCCTCCTCCTATGCCAGCTGCATCCCATCCTTGGAGCTTTTTACATCACTAGGATGGGCACTCAGCTCTCCTGTTTCTTCCTTGTTTACAAGAATGACCCACTCGGGATTGCAGGCTGAGGTTCTATTTTTAGCCACACTTTGAATTTCCAAGGATTGCAATGCTTAGCCAAGGTGATGCTCACAGCAAAAAACGTCAGATGCTTTGTAGCCAGGAGCTGTTTTTCACTGGTTTGGAATGCAGAGGAGAGCTGTGCTTCCCAGTACACTGCAGCTCCGTCACTGGTGTGCGTGGGGGAACTGCTGGACCTCAGGGATGTGGTAAATAACAGCTCCTTTCTGTCCCTGGGCTCCCACGAGCTGTCTGGCTCCAGGGATGGGGCTGGAGGAGGAAGAGGAGGGTGGATAACAGTGTGATCTCACTCTCTGGAGTGTCCACAGCATTGCAGCTTGTTCCTAAATCCCCTTGGGAACAGTTTCCAGGGTTGGGCTTGATTCTGAAGGCGTATTTTGGTGGACATACAGTCATACATTGAGCATCTTTTGGAGGTTTTTTTGCATTTTGGAATCATTCCTCTTGGCTGTATGAAATGCTCCCAAGCCTGTCTAGGGTAAACATTGCTATTGCCATTCCTCTTGCCTGATATTGCCATTACCTGGAGTAATCATGGAATATTTTGAGCTGGAAGGGACTCCTGCAACATTATCCACAAGCAGGATGGGTTGTCTGTTTTCCTTTCATTTGTTCAGGGTCAAACAAGCTTTTGCTCTGAGCTGTTTTGGCAAATGCTGTGACACCCAGAAAACGCATGTTGCGTTGGGAAAACAGGAGGGAAAACAGGACCAACTCACAGAGCTGCCAAGCAGGTGGTCCCAGGGGGGCAGAGCTGGGAGCCTGCCAGCCTTTGCTGATGAGAGTCATAAAGAGGATAATTTGAAGGCATTAGTAAAACAGTTTGGTAATATCCACTGTTTGAAAAGAAATAAAAAGGTACCTGCTTCCTGCAAATTCTGTTAAGGATATAAACAGGAGCCCTGGTGCAGGGTAAGATGTAGCACTGTTGTGGTGATATCACCAAGAAAATGCCAATCTAAGTTGCCTACCAAGGATGTCTTTCCATCAGCAATGGGGAACAGGCTCAGCCCCCACAATTCCATCTCTGGTGGTTCATGTGGAGCTGCTGGTTCTGCCTTTTGGAGAAGTTTCCCATTACCAGACCCTGGTGGGAGTTATTGTTGCTTTACCATATTGGAAAACTCCAAATGTTCAGGTTCAAATCTCCATTGTGTCAGTTTGCTTGGATAGATTTCGTTTTTGAAACTGCAGTGCAATCACCTTACCTTTGCTTAGGAACAAAGCTGAAGGCAAATCCATAACTTTGCCAAGGCTGAATCTGCAATTGCTTTGTTAGAAAATGTAGCAGGATATTTGTCAGATGTCCAGGACGCATCCCTGGTTTGCTTTGCCATTGTTCTAAGGATATCCTCACTCAGTCAAAACACAAAGATGCTCAGGGTCAGTTCTTCTCCACTGTCACAGCTACCCACAACAGCTCCCTTGGTGCAGACAGGAGCACTGAGTTTGTCCTTTCCTTCCTCCAGACTCCAGTGGTGAGTTTCCTGAATCCCAGCCGTGGTCCAGAGTCAGGAGGGACGATGGTGACCATCTCTGGGCACTACCTGGGAGCTGGAAGCCACGTGTCAGTGCTCCTAGGAAACCAGACCTGCGAATTCTACGGGTAAGGGGCCAAGCAGGGCCAGCCCAGCAAACATCTAGTTTCTCTTTTCACAGATGAACACCTTAAACTGCTTTTATTGCAGCCACTGCTGCAGGTGCCTTGACCTCCTAAGAATGCTCTGAGCAAGGGGTGAGCTCCTGCAGGGCAGAGCAAGGCAAAGGGCTGCACACACCTCCTGCTGAGCATCTTGCTCAGCCATCAATCTCCACTGAGATTTCGATGGCAAATTTGCTTTTTTACCCAGCAGTGTAAACACAGAGTTGACATTTGCAGGGTTTAATGGGTTTTCTTGGGGCTTAGTTAAAAAGAGATACGTGTGGTTTACATCTGTGTGCGTCACACACACACAGCCATGCCCTGAGGAATTCACTGATGTGCCCAAAGCAGCTGGCAGTGGGCACAACCTGTGTGGGAACCTGATGTCCAAAGGGATTCTGCCTCTCAGATCCTTGCTCAGGCTTCCCAGGAGGAACTGAGGATGTTTCTGGGAAAGTAAAGACCCCTGGAGGTGAATTTCTCATCTGGAAGACTGAGAGGTTCTGTGATACAGGAGCTGTGGGAGCACATTGGGATGTTAGCAGGGCTTATTCAGCATCCATCCTAGGATGGTGCTTTGGGAGATGTGGACGTTCTGAGATCTTCCAGTGTGGATCAGTTCTCCATTTGTTAGGCGCATCCATCCTAGGATGGTGCTTTGGGAGGTGTGGACATGCTGAGATCTTCCAGTGTGGATCAGCTCTCCAGTTGTTAGGCACTGTAACCAGCCCATCACTTCTTCTTCCCATCCCCAAAGCAAAGATGCTGCATTGCTGTCTCAGATGCACACAGGGAATGGCATCAGCCCTGGAATATCATCTCTTTAATTCTATTCAGGCAATCTACAGACACTAACCTGCAAAACCTGGCAGAGTTTTGGATTCCCTGTGTGTTCTGGTGACAGCAGGCAGCAGAGCCTCAAACAAAGCGAGCGGCAGCGTCTGAACAGCTCCATCCTTCACGTGGGGTCACGCTGTGCACTTTGTTTGGCTTGGGCTGTTTCGAGGCAATGAACTTCAATTGTACTCGAGGGTGTGGGGGAGCCTGATGAGATGAAGCGGTTCCTAATGAGATTCCCTCTAATTACAGCTTCCCCCATTCTCCCCTCTCTGATCGGAGGAGTGGGTAGATTCACCATGACGACATAATAATAGCACAGAAAGCTAATTAGCTGATCACAGGGAGCTGGAGCTGCTCTGCCAGCAGCGATGCGTCACTCTGGATCTCGTGCCAGGGCTAAGCAGGCACAGCAGGGTCTGGTGTGGGCAGCAGCAGTGCAGGCAGCAGCAGCTCCTCAGCTGCAGGGACATGCATGGAAACACTCGGAGACTCAGCAAGGAGGGTGGAGAAACCCACTCTTCACACAAGGATGTCTTTGTGGTTAAATTAATCCTAGGTGGAGAGTGAGAATGGGATGAGGGAGGGAGGAGGAGGAGAGCAGGAAGGGGGTAGATGTGGAATTGCATCAACAGAAACAGTTGAATTCAATTTGTTTGAGGTGTTTTAGGGGGTGGTTTGTGCTCCCTCAGTTCTGGTGGATGGAAGTGCCAAGGTGTGAGCTGGGAACATTGTGGTACCTGCTGTTCTGTGCCCCCTGAAGTGCCCAGTCCTGAGTTATGTGCCTGTACTCCTTAGGAATGGTGGGGAGTGTGCAAGGGCTCCAAAAATAGACCACAGAGCATCCCCCTGCCAGGCACAGACATCAGAGCTTTGCTGGAAGCAGAGCAGGGACACAGCTGCCCTTAAGCCTCAGCCACTCAGGCACCTTCACCAGCTCCTCAGGCCCTGAGGAGGGTGAGGATGGGGAAGACTGGGCATTCTCACTGGTTTGGAATGCAGAGGAGAGCTGTGCTTCCCAGTACACTGCAGCTCCGTCACTGGTGTGCGTGGGGGAACTGCTGGACCTCAGGGATGTGGTAAATAACAGCTCCTTTCTGTCCCTGGGCTCCCACGAGCTGTCTGGCTCCAGGGATGGGGCTGGAGGAGGAAGAGGAGGTTTTGATTTCAGGGCTGGACAGTCAGTGAGGTGCTGTTGTCCTCTGTAGAACCCAAACCTGAACGAGCCACGGAATCAACACGGTTTGGTGAGCCAAGGCCAGGTTTGAGCAGGAAAGCCAACCACAGGTGGCCATGCAGGAACACTGGCTTTCCAAGGATGTCACTCCAGCACTTTTTGTAGGATCATCACCATGGAGCCATGTGGTTCCTCACAGCTCTGTCCCAGTCACTCAGATCTCATTCCCCTTCATCCATCTACCCACCGGCGCCTTTGTGTTTTGACAGCACCTCACTACTCTGCTGCCTCGACCTTCTCTGGGGCTCTGATGGAAGCAGATGGTCTGTTGTGGCCAGCCAGGCAGCACTGAGGCCGAGGTCACCCTGCTCTGCTGGGGAGACAAAGCCAAAGGCAGCGGTGACGGTGGCATTGCCCTTCCCAGGCGGGGGCTGCGCTGGCCCATTATGCCGCTCACAAGAGCCTCGTGTGTGCAGTGGGGTGGGGAGGGGAAGAATTTGGCTTTTGAGTGAGCTTATGCATCCCATTTAAAAAGCAGCCATCTGTTTTCACACGCCCAGCAGAAGGCAGCGGGTTCAGAGGGATGCGGGAGGCTGCAGTTTGGCACAAAGAGTGATTTTTTGAGGGAGGCTGAGCTGCTCTCGGTGGGCAGAGCTCTGCTCCCTCCCTCCCGTGCTTACTGAGACCCTCCTGCCAGTCTCAGGAGCTCATCCCCTTCACAGGTGTCAGTCTGGGGCTGACTGATGGCTCAGCCCTTTAGTGAGCTGCTGAGGATAGGACAAAAGGCTGTTTTCTGCCCCTACACCGCAACCACCCGTTAATGTTTCCCCATTTCCCTCTTGCCCAGGCGATCCATGAATGAGATTGTGTGTGTGTCAGCACCCTCAGCCCATGGCCTGGGGGCTGTTCATGTCTCTGTCAGCGTGGACAGGGCTCAGCTGGAGCAGACTTTGCTGTTTGAGTACATCGACGATCCCAAGGTGCAGCACATCGAGCCCGAGTGGAGCATCGCCAGGTATCACATCTCACAGCTCACCTGGGCTGGATTTTCTCTCTCAGTGAGGCCAAAAGAGAGTCTGTTTGGGCATGCACATCCCACACAGCATCCTGGGTTTGTCAGGGCTGGGCATTAAATCAGGTCTAGAGTTACCAGAGTAGTTGTGATTACCACAGCAGTTGCAGTCTGCGCTGAGATTCAGGAGCACAAATAAAGCCAAGATCACTCCCATCTGCTGCAGAAGGGCACAATTGCTCATTAAAGGCTCCTTCTTGTAGTCCTGGAATAAAACAAAGCCAGCAACTGCCAAGAAAGGAAAAAGCTGATGTTAATCAAAATGCACTATTATCCCAGATTCACTGCTAGGAACAGGGTGGCTGATGCTGTCACATCATCATGTCATTGTCACTGCTAAAAACCCTGGGCCATCCTCATCCCGTGATGTTACTTTAATAGTTGTGCTCACAAAGGCTGTAACACAGATATTCCTATCAAATTCCAAACATTTTTTCCTAAATCACCCTTGAAAGAAGTAAGTGTCTTGCAGAAGGCTCTGGAGATGTTTGTTTTGAGTCCAAATTCGGGTTCTTCTCTGGTTTTGGGTGGGGTGGGTTGGCTGGGCTGCTCAGAGCTGCTGACAGGGGGTCTAAGGGAGCAGCTGAGCTCTGCTGTGGAGGTGCTGCAGCTTTGGGTGAATCTGGGCTGTGCTGCTCCAGGGAACACATGGAAGAACAGTGGGAGACTTTGCTCAGGGCACAGGCTGTAGGAGAATGGGGGTACTCTGGCCCTGGGGGTTATACCTTCCATGGCCCTGATGGCACCAGGTGCTCTTCATCCCTCCCCTGCTCTATGTGACAACTTGCTGTGTCTGCAGTCCAGAGGCAACTGCATGTCAGTTCCTTCACTGCACGAACCATTTATCATGTGCCTTAAAACCAGCACCATGTAAATCATTAAACGCTGTGACTAATTTATTGCCTTACGTGTTTAGTCTCAGCTCAGCTGGTTTCTTTGGCCCTGTTCCTCATCCCACTGCCTTGCAGTGCTGTGAGGTGGGCAGGGGTGCAGGTGAGAGTAGAAGATCTAGCAACACTCCATCCCCAGTGACTCAGGGAGTGAGTATTAATCCACACTGTCACCTGCTGCCTCGAGTGTCTGCAGAAAACATCTTTCTGAGCTCAACAAGGATCCTTGCTGTCAAGCCCAGGCTCCCTGCACAGCCCCAGCTCCATTGATCAGGTCTCTCCTGTTCTCCACAGTGGACACACACCTCTGACTGTCACTGGCTCCAACCTGGATGTGATCCAGGAGCCGAGAATCCGAGTCAAGTACAACGGGAAGGAGTTTGTCAATGTAAGTAGGTGCTGTCAGCTCGGTGCCTCCAACATCCAACATGCCCCAGCCTGGATACAGCCACGGTTACTGGTGCCAGTGCTGTCTGCATGGTGAGCCATGCTGTGGCAAAAGCTGCTCTGGGGGTATTTCCTAGACTTAGCTAAATTTGGGACCATGGAAAGAGGGATTTTTAACATGCAGAAATGGGAAATGACTTCCTCAGTAGCATAGTGACTGCCAAGGAGTTAAAGCTAGAAAGAAAGGACTACATTTGAGGTCATCTCTATCACTTCAAAGTCTGTCTTGGGTTAGATAAACTTGTTTCACTTCTGAAATTCCACTTTTTGTCAGAGCCCCTGAGCCCCAGAGCTCTCCTGTGCCCAGCATCCTTCCATTCCCGTTGGTAGGAGAGTTAGGGCTGATCCTCCTCCTTCCTCTAGCTGTATTTTTTCAGTCCAAGAGTAAGAAACTGAAATGAATCCCCAGCTAAATGGGAACTAAGCAACATTCTAGTATGCTGCAAGTAAGAATTGTACCTCCAGGACCTCAGAAATTATTTTGATCAAGTAAAACTGAAATATATTGTTTCTATGCAGTGATCTTTGTGACTGAATCTGTATTATCTTGGAAAGGGCAAATCACTTAGCAGTCTTTTCCTATTCCTTTTCTCCCCCTCTGAAGACCTTTTTTCATCTGAGCTCTTTTTAAAAAGACATCTAATTTTGTTGCTAGCACTTGCAGTTATAGTGCTACAAAAATAATTCTGAAGACACAAAATTGAGGGAAATTAAATCTTCCACTTATGGAGAGAGGCCAAATGGTTGGGCTCTTGCTGCTTTACAAGGCAAGAGTCCCATAAATCAGCCACCTCCCTACTTTGAGGGCTGGAGGAGCCATGGGTGTCCTTAGCCTGGCAGGAGATGACCTTCATGTTACCTCCAGCCCACGAGTGTCAGATGATCATTCCTTTCCCTTGCTGGCATTTGGGAATTGCCTTTAATCACCCATCTGCAGCAGGGAATGGGTATTCCTTATGGGTTTGTTTCGGAGCTAGCATTGTCAGAGAGGATGGAACTGGAAAGAAAAGGAAAAAAATAAAGAAAAAGGAGTAATATCTGCTGCATAAGCCTTTAGCTCCATTGAAAAACAGCTCATTTCCCTGTGAGGATGGGGAGACACTGGCACAGGTTGCCCAGGGAGGTAGTGGCTGCCCCAACCCTGGCAGTGTTTCATTCCAGGTTGGATAAATCCTTGAGCAACCTGCTCTGGTGGGAGGTGTCCCTGCCCAGGGCAGAGTTTGCGGCTGGATGATCTCTGAGCTCCATTCCAACCCTTAAAATTCTATAATTCATTTTGAGCTCACTCTTATCCCTGCACCAGTGCCTTGTGCTGGCTGGAGGGGAAACAAATTTTCCCCCCAACTTCTATTGCATCATAGAACCATGAAGGTTGGAAAATACCTCTAAAATCATCAAGCCCGAGTTAAATATTTCCAGCAGAACTTGAATCTGCTGCAATTCCCGGGGAGTCTTTAAGGAATCAGAGCATCCTTGTCCAGGTCTGGGTGAAGTTCTCCCTGCTGTGTTTTCAAAGTATCCCCTTCCTCACAGGTGTGCAAGGTGGTGAATGCCACGACTTTGGGCTGCCTCGCTCCCCCCCTGAGCCCTGAGTACCGTCCCGGCCTGGACGCCGTGGAGAGACCCGATGAGTTTGGGTTTATCTTCAACAATGTGCAATCCCTGCTGGTCTACAATGACACCAAGTTCATCTACTACCCCAACCCCACCTTTGAACTCCTGAGCCCCACCGGGGTGCTGGAGCAGAAGCCAGGGTCACCCATCATCCTGAAGGTAAGGAGAGGCTTATTTATCCCATGGGAAGAGGCAAAAAAATCCCAGAGAGAGGAGTTTTGTCCTCCTTTGGAGAATGGAGTACACTAGACAGAGTCCTGTTGTTTGCACAAGATGGGAGTGAGATGGGAACTGGAGAAATGTGCTGCATCTTTGTCAGTCTTCTCTCCCCTTGTCCCTAGGGCAGAAACCTGTGCCCACCTGCTCCAGGAGGAGCCAAGCTCAACTACACTGTGCTGATTGGAGAAACACCCTGTGCTGTCACTGTGTCTGAGACTCAGCTGCTGTGTGAGCCCCCAAACCTCACTGGCCAGCACAAAGTGATGGTGAGAGACCAAATGTTCCATCAGCATCCCTTCCCTCCTTCCTTCCCATCCTTTCTCCTCCTCCTCCAGCTTCCTGACTTGCTTGGATACTGAGTGCAATACCTTGTCCAAGGATCACTAGGATTTTAAATCTTTATGGCTAATTGGAAGCTTAAAATATTGATGTGGATTAGCATGGAGAAACTTTGTCCCTCCCTGAGACTCATTCCCTACTATCAGAACCTTCTAGAAGGAACAAATATATCTGGCAGTGCCTTTGGCACTGGGCACGATCCATCCTCAGGATGAGGATGAGACCATTTCCAGTTTTGTCCCTTCTACATGTGATTTAATCAGCACATGTAACCAGACCTGATCTGCTAAGTGCATGGAAAGGTTTTGCCTTTTCCTGAAGCAGAAGCCAGGAACATCTGAACACTGGAGTGGTTGGATCAACCACCTCATCCAGGACAACAGTCAGTGCCTTCCTCTACTTTGCTTTTGGGCACCACTGCTTCCTCTGCTCCGCTCACAGCTGCCAAAGTGCTTGAGGAAAGCCCAAATGAGATTGTAATTGTGATTTATTTCCCTTGAAGTTCAGCATCCAAAACATATTCAGATTATCACAGTGTGATTCCCAGAAGTACAACCTGGCTGAGAGCTGCTCACATCTGTGGCCAGGGCACATCCAAGAAAAGCCTGTCCTGGTGTTAACTCCAGCCTGTTTGCTCCATAGCTTTCACCTGGGGCTTTCTCTTCCCTTCTCTGTTCTTTTTTTTCCAGTCACTCTGGTGCCTTGTCAGTGAAATTATCAGTGGCTTGCTAATGTCCATGGTTTACAAAAGGGACTTGAAAGCTTATAAAACGAAAGTCAAATGGAGCCATCAGATAATAAGAGCAAAGCTCAGATAGTAAAGGGCTGGCACATTTATCATCACTTGAAGCCTCCCCGTGTTCACATCAGCAGCACCCTCTGTGTTGGAAGGCAATTGGAGTTTTGTGTTGTTAAACAGAGATGGTTCAAAGCTTCCTGAGGGCTCAGCTGTGTGGTGGGAAGCACAGGCCCTTGGGACAGCCTAAAGCTGCTGTGCTGTGCTCTGTAGGTGCGTGTTGGTGGTGTCATCTTCTCCCCTGGCTCAGTGAGCATCATCTCAGACAGCCTCCTGACCCTGCCAGCCATCGTCAGCATCGCGGCCGGGGGCAGCCTGCTCCTCATCATCGTCATCATCGTCCTCATCGCCTACAAACGCAAGTCCCGGGAGAACGACCTCACCCTCAAGAGGCTGCAGATGCAGATGGACAATCTGGAATCCAGGGTGGCCCTGGAGTGCAAGGAGGGTCAGTACTGCCCAGGGTTGGGCTCTCTGTGGGTGTTGTGCTCCGTGCTTGGGTTCCCAGTTTTCCCAGTCCCTAGATGTTTGGGGTGAGGAGCAGAGTGTGTGTCCCCATGAGGTTTGCACTCCTGTCCCAACACGGGAGGGTGTGCAGCCACAAGTGTGTGAGGAGCAGACATGGCTCTGCTGCCTGATGTGTGGAGAATAGGATTAGAGCTTGATCCTGCTTTAGGGACATGCCTGGGTCACACGGCAAGGACGGGACGGCGCGAGCCCCGGGGTGTCAGCACAGTGTCCCCTCGTCTGATGGCTCTTTAGTGAGGAGCTGTTAAAAAGGCACAGAGAGGGAGCAAAGAAGTTCAGACCCTCAAGTAACACTCTGCATCCCAAATGGAAGGCAGGAGGGCTGCAAAGCTGGTCCAGTCCCTCCTACAGTCTATAACATGAGCCTGGAGCAGTAAGAGTAGGTCTGTGGGGTAGGAAGAAGCTTGTCAAGCATTTGCTTCTGGGAAATTTTGTGTGTTATTTGGAGTATTTAGACCTGCTGCTTGAAAGTTTCCACATGGGCAATTCCTGTCCCTTGCAAGGAAGTGGCTGAGCCTGGTCTTCCCCAAAGGCAGCACAGGTGAAGGTGGGCAGTCCTTGCTGTAGCATTTTTTGGGTGTTCTGCTGTTGTTTTCTACATCTTTCCACCTGGAAAGGGGCTCAGTGAATCAAAAGAAATAGCTGCAAAATTCTGTGTGACCCCAAGAGAGAGAGAGAGAGTTGTGTTGGATTTGTTCAGTTGATTTTAAGGATAGCCTTGAAAGCACAGGACAAAAAATGAGATGCATTCAGGAGAAACCACAAATTCAGCACAGCACAGCCCAGGTGGGGTACAGAGACCTCACTGAGCCTGCATGTTGTACTTTGGAGAGAGAACACAAGGAGACACAGAGAGCTGTATAACACAGTAATGTCATGTTATGAGATGGAGAATAAATTCCATCCTGACCTCTGCAGCAGCTTGGATTTGATCTGCATCAGATTTGATTATTTTGGCAACTGTTGATAGAGGAGGAGGAGGAGAAGAAGAAAGGAAAATATGGGAGGCAGCATGTTATGAAAATAGATCCTTGTTTCTATCTGCAGACTTTAAAGGTGCTTTAGGTGTGTGTACACAGGTGTGAACTGCATACAAATTAATAAGCATCTTTGTTCTCAGCATCTGCTCTGTGAGGTGTGTGCTCTCCTCTCAGCTGCCGAGACAGAGTCTCCAAGGGTCTGTCTGAGTTAGGAGGCAACAGCTCCTCCAAACTAGTCCCTGAGCTGCTCCATTTCCAGTGGTGCTGTGCCCACAGGCAGAGCAGACAACCCTCCCCAAAGCCTCAGCTCCCAGAGCTCACCTCTCTCTGTCCTCTTCTCTCCTCCCTGAACAGCATTTGCAGAGCTGCAGACAGACATCAATGAACTCACCAGTGACCTGGATCGCTCCGGGATCCCCTACCTCGACTATCGGACATATGCCATGAGGGTCCTGTTCCCTGGCATTGAGGACCACCCTGTCCTGAGGGAGCTGGAGGTAACAAACAGGCTGTGTTCCAGCTCTTCCAGGTTTTCCTGAGCCTTCAGGGAAGCCAGAAGGAAACCCTGAAGCACCTTTATGCCTTCACACCAAATCTTATTTGACGCCCTGGGGTCAGCAGGATGAGCCCTGAGTTCATTTGAGCTCAGAAGCTGGTGGTTTATTTCATCCCACGTTTCCTCATTCCTTTTGGACTCTCCTCCCTGGGTGTTGCTTTAGTTTTATTTTATAGGGGTTTATATTGCTATAGGCCAGCAGCAGAGCGTGTCAGAAAAGTTATGGGTGTGCTTTAAAGTCCTCTTTTGTCACCTTATGGCACAGAGAAAGGCTGTGTGCCTGGAGCATCCTTGGATTATCCTGCCTGGAGCATCCTGCTGCTGTTCCACGGCGTGTCCACAGGAGGGCAAGTGGAATGCCCAGGCAGTCTGGACTCTGAGCAAGCACTTCATCTCCCTGTTTTTCCCCCCAGGATGTGTAAATATACAGAAAAGATTTTCACTGAGTATATAGAATTGGTAACGTATAAGGGTCCATCAGATCACCTCACTGATGGTCTCTGCTCACCTGGGAGAGTGCCAACAATAAATGATGGTGCTTCAGGAAATATTATCTGCCATCCAGGAAGGGACTGCCATCCTTCCCATGGGATGAGGCTGGTATCCTCCACCTGAATGGGGCTGCAGTCACCACCCTGGGATGGGTTTGCCATCCTCTGCCTGGGAGTAGAGGATGGGTTTGGCATCCTCTGCCTGGTGGTAGAGGACTGAACTGTCATCCTCCCCCCAGAATGGGGTTGCCATCCTCCCCTTGGGATGCCTGGAGGTACCAGGCTCAGAGACTGGAATTGGTCCAGTAAATCCTTAAGTCCTGTTGCCTTCACCCACACCAGGGGTTGGCTGTAGGAGGAAGGAGTCTTAGTTGTTCATACTCCACAGGCTGCATTGCTTTTCCAGGCAAGCACTCCTCAGCCTTGAAGCACCAGTTGAGATTCCTTTCCCATGGGCCACCAGCACTGAGCAGTTGCTGTGGTGTTGATAAAACAGAACCAGCCTCTCCCAGCCCATTCTGTACCCTGAGTTTTCCAGCTCCATGCATTATGTTTGCTGTTTGAATTGCCAAATAAGCTGATGCTGTAGCAAACAAATATGAAAGCTTTTTGTTTTCCTCATGAAAAACAGAATTGCAGAAGTGATAAATGTGATGCCAATTACACAGTCGCTTAATTATGTAACGTTAGTAAAACCAATAC
>NW_008658644.1:50963-52061 GCF_000695815.1 Acanthisitta chloris | reverse complement strand
TTGCTTCATGTAGTTCATCATTTTCACTTGTAATGAATTACTTGAATCTGCAACTGGCTGAAAGCCTCAATTAATTTTTTACACTTGTCCCATAATAAAGCAATAGTCTAAATTAGTATTTAATTTACTTACAAGAGTGTCACTTTTTGTGCAGAACAAGCAGAATTGTGTGTCATTGACAGGGCTGTTAGCCCCAAAGCAGCAGCTTTATGGCGTGCAGAGAATGCAGCTTGGAGCAATGATTACAGGGAGCCACATTGGGGGAAGACAGGAAGGGTGATGTGTGCTCAGGATGGACCAGAGAGCACTCTCAGGGATGCTCAGCCCCTGACACATGGGATTCTGTCTTGTGCACCCAGGGTTAGACCGTGTTGTCTACTGCTCTGGTGTTCCCAGCATAAGAAGGGTGTGGAATTCTTGGAGCAAGTCCAGAGGAGGCCACAAAGTTGCTCAGGGGACTAGAGCACCTTCCCTGTGGAGACAGGCTGAGAGAGTTGGGGCTGTTCAGCCTGGAGAAGAGAAGGTTGTGTGGAGACCTCAGAGCAAACTGCCAGGATCTGAAGGGGCTATGAGGAAGCCAGAGAGGGACTCTTTATTAGGAACTGTAGTGACAAGACAAGGGGAAATGGGTTCAGACTGACAGAGGAGAAATTTAAGTTGGATATATGCAAGTGATTCATCCCTGTGAGGTGCTGAGGCACTGGTACAGGTTGGACAGAGAAGCTGTGGCTGCTCCATCCCTGGGAGTGTTCCAGGCCAGGTTGGATGGGGCTTGGAGCAACCTGGGCTGGTACAAGGTGTCCCTGCCCATGGCAGGGATTGCAGTGAGATGGTCTTTTAAGGTCCCTTCCAACCCAAACCTTTCTATGATTCCATGATTTACGCCCCCAATGTTGGCCGAGTGACCCCAGGCTGACGTAGGCCTGCCCTCCTGCCCCTTGTCCTCCCACACCTTGGCTGATGGACACCTTCTTCTGCACCACAGGTCCAAGGGAATGGGCAGCAGAGTGTGGAGAAGGCCTTGAAGCTCTTTGCTCAGCTGATCAACAACAAAGTCTTCCCGCTGACCTTCATCCGGAGGCTGGAGCTGCAGCGAAG
>NW_008658644.1:35601-50938 GCF_000695815.1 Acanthisitta chloris | reverse complement strand
CCTTCATCCGGACGCTGGAGCTGCAGCGCAGCTTCTCCATGCGCGACCGCGGCAACGTGGCCTCGCTCATCATGACAGGGCTGCAAGGCAAACTGGAGTATGCCACGGATGTGCTGAAGCAGCTGCTCTCTGACCTCATTGAGAAGAACCTGGAAAACAAGAACCACCCCAAACTGCTCCTGCGCAGGTGAGGTGGGGAACGGGGAGGGGATGGGGCTGGTGGCAGGTCAGTGCCGTCCCTTGGGCGGGCGCAGCCACAATGCTGGTGGCATCAGAAGACTATTTCTTTGCTGAAATTAAACTAAACATTGGAAGGGACTGCCCAGAGAAGTGATGGAGTCACCATTGCTGGAGGTGTTCAAGAAATGACTGGACGTGGCACGCTCTGGTTTGGTTGACAAGGTGGTGATTTATCACAGGTTGGACTTGATGATCTTGGAGGTCTTTTCCAGCCTAAATGATTCTGTGATCTGAGGGCTTTGAGGGAGCAAGGTGCTGGTGTCAGGATAAAAACACTGCTCTGTATGAAGGGCTTCCATCCATTTCCTCACCTGTGGATGTGGGATGTGCTGTTAGCCCTACTCTGGGGTCTCACAGATGGTTCAACAGGGTCTCAAACTCCTCCAGCTCTGTCTGGATGGAGAGCAGCATTTGTGTGCCACACTTGGGCAAGCAGCTCAAGAATGAATGAAGTGACTACCCCAGGATTTGTCTGGGAAAAAAGTGTTTATCAAAGTAATCCAGATCAACAGCCACAGGTAAAAGGCTCCCTCTGTTCTCCATGTCACAAGCCACCTCTGTCCCACATCCCTGTGGGCTCTGGCTGTGCTGCTGAGCTTGGCCTTGGCCACAGCTGCCCCTCAGCTGTGCTTGGGGCTCTGCTGGCACCTCACTGGAGCGAGGGGAGGATTTCACAGCTCTAGGAAAATTTCAGGGATTCCTCCAGCCCATAATGAATATACTTGACAGGAAATTGCTTTAAATCTGGCTGTGTTTGCGGAGGCAATAACTCATCTCGGGAAAGGAAACCGTCTTAATTTCCCTCGTGGTTTGACGAGTCGCTGGGAAGCATCTTCTGCCTCAGCCATCAATAATGACTCTTCGTGGCACTCCAAAAAACACAGGGATGGTGAGGATGTCCCCTCCTCCCCACAGCATGCAGCAAAGAGTCATAGGGTTGGATGTTCTGTGCCAGGATTTACCCGTTTCACAGGAAAACTGATCTTGAGTGCTTTCAGGGCTGGGGCATCTACCACCTCTCTGGGCAATTGGGTCAGTGTTTCACCAACCTCAGAGTGAAAATATTCCTCTTTATATCTAGCCTGTATCTAACCCCTTTTAGGTTAAAAGCTTTACCCCTCATCCTGTTCCTCCAGGTCCTCTCAAACCTTTGGTACACCGACCAACCCAGCTGGGAGCATCTTGCTCTGCCTTAATAAGGAGTGATGAGGCACAAAGTGAAATACTAATTTTGAAAAATTTTTGAGCTCTCTGGTGGCAGCAGTTGATAACTGACACTCAGTTCTCTCCTCTCTTTCTTCCTCGTTTTCCCCTCTCTCTTTCTTCCACGACTGCCCCTCACGGGAGACAGCAAGAAAGTTGATGTTAAATCAAATAGCTGCTCTGGTTGCTGGCACCAAGCACAGCACACAGCAGTTTAGAGATCTAGATAGAGCAGGGAAAATTAAGAAAATACATATTTATTTTTTTTTGGTTCTCTCAGCTCATTTTGTTTAGGTTTGTTTTCTTCCTGATGCCTCAGAAAGTCAGTGGAGCAGCCAAAGCACTGGGCAAGGGTGTCACACTCCTTTGGAAGGTTTTCTAGGGAAAATGCTTTGTCCTCCTTAAGTGGTCAATGTGAGAAGGATTTTCTCCAAGTCTATGGATTCTCTGCTGCTGTGTTCATCTTCAGGAGTTTAGTTTCTATGTTTAGAGCAGGTGTCTAACAGCATTCAGAGACCTGTGATGGTGCAGAGTGATGTCAGGCAGGGGCAGCACAAAGCCCTGCAGCAGATTTTGGGGCTCAGCACATCCCTCCATGCATAGCAGAGAGAAAGAGAGGTCAGGCCCTGGGGTGGCAGGCAGAGTTTGGAGGATGTCTCACCCACCCATGGGATTTCCAAGGCAGAGCAGGCCAGGGATGCTGGATGCAGCTGCCCCAGCAGCGTTGGAGGTTGTGAGCTGCCTCTTCCTTCAGCCAGTGGAGGACAGTGATGATTAACTCAATTGCTGCCTGTCCCCGGGAAGGATTCACTGCAAATATCTCACAGCATCAGGCTGTGTTGAGATGAGACTCAGTGCTTAAAGGTAAGGAGAAATGGGATTTGACAGAGATGCTCCGAGGTGTTTCTTTATGCTGTTCCATTCAGCTGATCTTGTGTTTCTGATAAAGAAATGAAAGGGAACAGCAAGGCAAAGAGTATCCGATACCATTCTCCCACAAAATATGCCCCAACTTCTCTGTCATTCCTTATTTCAGTTATTTTTCCAGAGCTGGTGTCAGGCCATGAGCAGCCCACAGGGACAGGACACAGCATTGCTTCACTGGTAGGGCTAATTGTGAGACTTGTTAATTCTCAATTTAATATTCTATTAACAAAGTGGTTTATTAAATTAATATTCACCCTGAAGTCCTGAATGTATTATTTTCTGAGGTTTTCACTGCTTTTTAGTTTGTGTCACTGCCTCTCCATTTTCCATGGCTGGCTTGGAGTGTATTAGTGTTTCTCCTCCTTAACTGGATGCCTGAAATATTTCAAGCAGGAGAACAGTGTGTGTGTCAATTTGTAGCATGAATTTTTAGGCAGTTAATCAATTCAGACTTCAATTCTTTGGGGATCTGCAGACATTTTCACAAATTCCTGGCAGATGTTGCCATCCTAAGAGATGATGGATAATGTGACCCCAGGTCTGTTGGCTGACTGGCGTCAGTTTTTGTTTGCTGAAATCTCTGGCTCCTGTTTATTCTTGATCTGCTTGGCTTTGGGATGAAGCCCTGGTGCTTCTCTAGTGTGTGTTTTTAATTCCAAGCTTGTGGGATGCTGTATGGATACACAGCAAGAGGCACTTCCTAATTCAAGGCAGCAGAGCAAAGGGTGAAGAATGGAGAAATTGTGTCTGGAGTAGGACAATGGACCTCTCCAGGTCAGGGAGGAGGTGACCTGGTTCTTCTTCATGGTGAGGACAGAGGGGACACAGTCCCCAGAGGAATGGATGCTGCAGAGAGCAGGGCATTGGATCCCCAGGGGAAAAGATGCTGCAGAGAGCAAGTACTGGGTCCTCAGAGGAAAGGATGCTGCAGAGAGCAGGGTATTGGGTCCCCCCCAGAGGAAAGGATGCTGCAGAGAGCAGGGTATTGCATTCATCCCTTTTTGCTTGTTGGAATTTGTACCAAATCCTGGTGTTGGATGTGGCATGAGGAGAAGGCTGGTGATGCTGTGGCCAGGGCCACAGTCAGAGCTGGCTGAGCTGTAGCACAGCAACTCTTCCCTGCACAGGGTTGGGGCTCAGAGGTGGACTGTGAGACACCCTGTCACCACCACAGCCATCCTGCCCCAGGAAAAGGCACTGTGGTGCTTTAAGGAGAGTCTCTGGGTCCTGCAGAGCCAGCATTAAAAACTATCATTAGCAGCCATTGTATTTAAATTAGAGATAATCTCGGGCACAATGTGGGGAGAGGACACTGGGTGGGACTGGGGAGAAAGCTGCAATTTCCCTGCCATTGTCACTCTGCTGTCCCTGATTGCCAGGAACTGCTGCAAATGGCAGTGATTTACTGAGCCAGGCTGTAATTTGCACCACGTGCAGGGAGCTGAGTGTCACCAGGCTCCCTGTCACCAGCCCTGTCAGGTTGTCAGCTGGGCAGGCTGCTGTCAGCTCTGTGCAGAGAGGGGAGACAGTGCTGGCTGCATCTTGCAGCTCTGGGGTCCTGGTTGTGAGCACCGTGGAGCTGTGCCAGGCTGCAGCTTTGTGCTTTGGCTCTGTGTGTAATCTGTGTGTCCTCCTGGTTTCCCTAGGACTGAGTCGGTGGCTGAGAAGATGCTGACTAACTGGTTTGCCTTCCTCCTCCACAAGTTCCTCAAGGTAAGAAGAGATGGAGCAAAGACCTCACTGCCCCTTTGCTGTCTCACCCACCAGCCATCCCCCAGGGTGGGTCTGGGCATGCAACTCTGTCATCTGATTCTGAGTCAAAAGATGTACCAGCAAGGCAGGAGAAGTGGAGATTTGGTGGAGATGCCAACCCCTGGGGCTGCTGCTCCATGCTCACAGCCTTCCTCAGGTCTCCTGGTGTAATTCCCATGTCATGAAGTTTCTATTACACCTCTTTAGTGCTTGAGAGAAATTCTCACTTACGTCTTCATGCTTGGGCTTCCATATTTTTCAACTTAATTTCTGGTTTTGGAAGCCCCAGAGAATTTGCTTCATGGGAGTGAACAATGAGCTCAAGCTCTCCAATTCCATCTTTTACAGCCATATAGATTCAGGAGGGTTTTACCCTGCCAAAGACAACATACCCATGGAGCTCATGGGTTTGGCTGTCCTCTCCAGGAGCTGAGCCTGGATTGCATATGTGCTGAGGATTGAGTCAGTGGGACTGTGTCTCTGCTGAGAGGAATCCTGTGCCAAACCCATGTGCAGGCCAGTGGTCCTGGAGAAGAGGCACCTTCAGCTCTGGGTTAGTTCTGCTGTCTGTCTCATTGCAGGAATGTGCTGGAGAGCCACTCTTCATGCTCTACTGTGCCATCAAGCAGCAGATGGAGAAAGGGCCAATCGATGCCATCACGGGAGAAGCTCGTTACTCCCTCAGTGAGGACAAGCTCATCAGGCAGCAGATTGAGTACAAGACTCTGGTGAGTGATGCTGTAGAAGCTGACATTGAATTGCTGCTCTCCTCCCCACATGAGCTGTGCTGTCCTTTAGGTCAGTGATTAGGACCCTACTGTGGGGCATAAATGCAAGAAAGTCCATGTCCAAGTCAGGTGCATCCCTAATTTTCAGGTACAAATAGCCTGAGCCAGGGTTTGGAAAGGCAGGTTTGAGGGGAGTGTTTATTTCCCTGGGCACTGAGCATTGCCCTCCCTGTAGCAAATGAAAATGGACATCCAGAGCTCCTCTCTTAGTAATAATTATGTAAATATATCCGATGCAACAGCAATGATGCAATTAGGGTTGCAGTGGAGTTCTTTATGAGAGGGTTGATTTAACACATGTGGTTACACTTCTCCTGGATACTTGTCTTTTAAAGCATTGTGTGGTTCTTCTTTTCCAGATCTTAAACTGTGTGAACCCAGACAATGAGAACAGTCCAGAGATCCCTGTGAAGGTGCTGAACTGTGACACCATCACCCAAGTCAAGGAGAAGATCCTCGACGCAGTATACAAAAACGTCCCTTACTCCCAAAGACCACGAGCTGTTGACATGGATTTGGGTAGGAGCTTCCCTGCCTGATGGGAGGGGGATGATCAGAGAGGCTGATTGGTGATTCTGGGTGGGTTTTGCAGAGCTTTACCCTCTCTGAGCCCTCATGTCTGCTTGGTTTGGCCTCCCACAGAGTGGCGGCAGGGCCGGATAGCTCGTGTGGTCCTGCAGGATGAAGACATCACCACCAAGATCGAAGGAGATTGGAAGCGTTTGAACACCTTGATGCACTATCAGGTAAGAAAGCAGCCCCAGCAGACAGACAGCTCCCAGAAAACTGCCAGGAGGAGAGAAAAGCTCAGCAGAATGTTCATTCCCAATTGTCTCAACTACCAAGACAGACAGAGAGGTCACGTTTGTATGACAAACCAGAAGGGTTCAATGTGCTTTAGCATTAGGTGGGAAAGCAACCTTGACATGGATCTCAAAGGAACCAGCAGAGTTGAAAATTAGCTAAATGAAACCCTCCAGCCATGGGAGTGAGACGGAGAGAGCAGTGGTGAGGGCTGAGCTGCCACTGCTGGAGCTTTGGGGCCAGGGGAGAGGTGGCACATGGGGCTCAGATCTTTGTGTGAGGCTCTGAGACAACCAGGAGTGCAGCAGGGAGGGAAGAGGAGTCTCTGCCTTCCTTCAGAGCTTTGCAAACCCCACTGATCTGGTGCAAAACACAAGCTGTAGTGGCAGCTCCTCTCTCACGATCTTCATGTGTGTTGACTTCTGCAAGGAATGAAGAACAGAGCAAATACTTCAAATGCTGTCACATGGGAGTGCTGCAGGGAGGTACAGGATAAGGCCAGGTCAAGAAAAAGGGGAGGATCAAGAGCTACTTTTTGACAGAGTGACATCAAAGCTCTTAAATCTCCACGTCAGGTAGCAGGAGGTTTGTCACTAAAGTCACAGAAAGGCAGTGAAGATGCTCAGTCGAGCATTGGACAGGGTGGGTGAGGTGGGCTAAGAAATTCTTGCCATCTTTAGCTTCTGGATAGGGCCTAAAGGGCTCCTTATGGTGTGAATGATGGAAAGAGAGGTAAAGAGGGAGCTGAGGAAGCTTTGGTTACAGGGAATCAAAGGCTTTTCCTCAAAGCCTGTCTGCAGCAGAGGATAACTGCATTAATTGGGACCCGTAACCTACTCCTGTCCATCACTCCCTCCCCAGAAGTGTTTAGTATTTAATCTGGCATCTTTCCCTGTTTATACAGCATCTCCAGTCCATCAGTGTGACTCATGCTGTGAGGGTTGAATGGGAGCCAGTATTGACAGGAGCCATGTAATCACTGAGCAAGGCAGGGAGAATGGCAGAAATATGCACAGTGCATGTTAAAAAGAGCCTCCAGGGTCAACTTTGCCAAGCAGCCCCCAGGATTTAAACACAGATTACCGTAAAATGTCATAGGAGTGGTGCAGATTAATTCCATTGTTCCTAAAATCTGGTTTACCTGACAGTTGCAAGGGATTAACCAACGTGCAGGGAAGCAGTGAGACTTTATTATGCCTTGATCTTTAAAAGTCATCGTTGAGGAAGTCACAAGTGAAAGCTGTGCTTGTCTGATGTGTGCTGGATGCTGGGGGAGGGAACACTTCCCTTTTTAGTGCCTGTGGGAAAATCTGAGCCACAAGCTTACCCTTAAAATAAACAAAATCCTTGAAGCACTCAAGATGCTGCAGCTCTTCCTGCCATTTGAATGTCAGTTTTGCTCTGGAAGAAAGGAGAAGTTTGCTGCCAAACATCTAACCAGGTAGTTGCACATGTCTCCCTGCTCTGGCCCGAGCTCTGCACAGCCCAACTGAGCTGTCTCAGGCATTAAAAAAAGAAGCCAAATTCTCTTCACTGCCACAGAAATCTTGTCAAGACGAGGCTTTTGCCAAAAACAAACAGCAATATATACATTGGGTTTTGCTACTCCTACCAGTTGGAGGGGTTTTTTTTTCTGTTGGAGTAATAAATGTTTTTATTAGGTATCAAAAATACAGATGCTCCAGGACCACACAGTAAAACAAATACATGGGCAAAAGCACAGCTTAAAGAGGGTATAAAATCAGTGGAGTTCCAAGTGCTGCTGTCTCCCTGTTTCACAGGAATGTTCCATATGGAACAGGTGTGGTTCAAGGCATTAAAATACATGTAGATTTCTGGAGGACTAGTGAGGCTGATTGCTAAATTTCCAGGAAGAAATGAAAGCTTGCTGGGTAAAGCTCTGCCCATCTTTTATTCAGAGCTGTCTTGTCTTTATTCTGATCTGAAGGCAAAGAGATCTGCAGATTTGCACAGAGTAATTGGAGATGCACAGCCCATGTTTCCATCCAGGAATGTCTCTGGGGAGATGCTGTTACCTGGGAGGGACCAGAACTCACCTGATCCTTGCCCTGCTCCCAATTCCTGGGATCCCTTTGCTCCACAGCCACATTCCCTGTCTCTCCAGAGCTCCAAACTGTGCTCTGTGGGCTCTGCAAAGGGCAGCTATTCATTCCAAGAGTTTCTCAGCTCCACACCTGCCTGCTGGATTTTTGTCCCTATTTCATTTGTTTTCTACATTCAAATTACAAAACCACAATACCTGGATACAATATATTTTTCATGGGAAGCCTTCACATGCAAACCCCAAATTGGATTTAAAGGGAAATATTCATCTTTGCTAATGTTTTTGAAGCACTTTCTAAAATTATACAGAGAATTTTTACACCTGCTGCTGCTTTCTCCATTGATCAAAACAGAGGCAATGGCTTAAATAGGTGTAATTCTTTGTTAAATTCTCTGGAGCTTTATGATGTGGTAAGGAATTGTATTACATTTGCTTTGGATCCTTTTTGGTTTCATGGCTATTAAGCTCCATGGGAGAGTCTCACCCCGTGTGGCTTTACTCAAGAAAAATGAAACACCAGATTTAATATCCAATGATTTACAGTGGCTCACGCAGGGTTAACTCAGAGGCAGCAGAGCATGAATACCTGTCAGCCTCTGCCAATCTGCAGAGGCCCAGAGACTAAAAAAACCTGTTTGAAATGAAAAATTGGAAGCAGGCAGGAAAGATTTGTATGGCAAATGAGTCTGAGGAGCTGAGGACGTGGAACTGGAATCCCACACAAACACAGCACCATCACTGGGCTTCCATCTCCCTGCTCCAGGTTTTATTTTACTGGTCTTTAAGGTGTTTTGTGCAGCACATTTCCAGCTTGTAGAATAATCAGAATATTTATCAAGTTGTAAAGCAGCCAGGCAGCTTGTCCTGGGGGTTTTCTGGGAGCGTGGAGCGAGGTGGGAAACCAATGTGTGTTACATCTGATGCTAATTTACACGCTGGTGGCTTTGAGCTGACAAGAGCCATTCGACCCAAAATTTAGAGAGTGAGAGTGCTCTTATTTATATGTGTGTGTGTGGAATTTTTAATGCCTCTCTCCCAGTTAACCACAGCCCTGGTGGAAATGGATCTGCTGCCTCCATGGGAGCACCCAGAGCTGCTGGTGCACTCAGGTTTCTCCCTGGTGAGGCTGAACTGAAGTGGCAGCTAATAACAGCCTAAGAAAATAAGATCAGCACTGATCATTTCTTCCATTGACTTAATAAATTGGATGAAGTGAGGCAGGAGCAGAAGAGAAAAGAGGTGGTTAAATGGAAGTGTTTAGACGGTTTTGCTTAGGATTATCTCCCTTTTGGGCTTTGAAACACAAGTGACTATTATTTCCACTATCACTAGCAATAGAATCATAGAATTTAGGGGTTGGAATGGACCTTACAGATCATCCAGTCCCAACCCCTGCCCTGGGCAGGGACAGCTCCTCACTAGATCAGGTTGCTCAAGGCTCATCCAACCACATCCAGCCACAGCCTCCCTGGGCAACCTGTGCCAGTGTCTCACATTTCCATGAAACCTTTCATCTGAGTGCACCCCAAAGCCTGGAAGGCAGCAGAGATCACTGTGTGCAGCTCACCTCGTGGCTGCAGACATTGCACAAACACCTGGAGATGCTGAGGGAGCAAAAAACACCTGAAACATCCCTTGGGTAGGGTCAGTGCTGAGTCCATCACAGGACTCCTGGAAAATGATGGAGGATTTAGCCCCAAAAGCAACAACTTCCAGCATGAAAAGGCATTTATTTAGTGCAGATCTTCTGGAAAATGTGTTGGCTGAGCCCTGGGGCAGCCAGTGAGATGTGGTGACTCTGCTCCCTTGCTGTGCTGCACCACAGGTCACAAGTTCAAAACTAAAAGCCACTCAGGCCTATTCTCTGGAAACCTGCAGATTCTTAATTAAGGAGAATAAGTTAGAAAACTTCCAGTGACTACTAGATTTATAGGGAGGATAAAATTAAACATGGCTCCTAAAATCTGCTGTAACAAAACCTTGTTAGCACTAATGTTCATTTATAGTTTGACTTCCCAGTGTTTAATTCCTTCTCTGGAGCAGTAAAGGGATAACAATTAAATACCCTGAAAAATGGCTTTATGACTTGCTCGGCCGTAAATCAAACTTTTAAAGTTCGTAAAAATTGCTAAAATAAAAAATGGTTTAATAGGAATGTTTTATGGCCCATAACGTTATTACAGCCCTTTTTATTCCCTCTGCATTGTTACTTTAATTGGATCACAACAATTCTGGAGATTCTCATTTTTATTGGGGAAAGCATAATCTTAAATCAGAACGACCAAAAGCATCTTCAACATGTCTTTTGATTTATCACTCCTTTCCTTCAGGCTCTTGTTGCAGAGATGCTGTCAAATCCCAGCACAGGGCTCAGCCAGACTAGGAGCACATCCCTATGTGGGCTGGATGGTTCTCTGTGCCCAGAATTTGGATTCCTCTGCCCAGAATTTGCTGCTGGTCACAATGTGGGCAGTGGATCCCACTGATCTCTTCTTCCTTTGCCTCCCCAGGTGTCAGACCGCTCAGTCGTGGCTCTTGTTCCCAAGCAAACCTCTTCCTACAATATTCCTGCCTCTGCCAGTATATCCCGGACATCTATTAGTAGATATGGTAAGAAGCAAAGAGTGAAGGGCTGGGAAGTGATGGCTTTATGGATAGAGATTGGGCATTGCCAGGATTTAGGTGGGGAAAAAGCAGCAGCTTCTCCCAAAGAACCACATCAACCAAAATGAACATCCGTGTGCCAAACAGCAAAATGTTTGACTATTGGTTTTCTGCAAAAGCTTTTCTATCTATGAGCAGAACAGCAAAAAGACTGGAGAAGGTGAGAGGAAGGCAAAGGGAATGCCAAGCATATGAACAGCCTTTGGGAATGTGAATCTTGGAAAAGCCCAGGGAAAGGAAGGACTCAGAAGGGATGAGTGCTGCAGGCAAGGAGATTTGTGGCCCTTGCACACAGCAGAGCTGCACAACAGGAAAACCTGATTCCATCATCTGTTTCTTCTCTAAGTGGAGGATCCTGAGTTCGTAGCAAATGGGTCAAAAATGGGTAACAGTAATCTTAACACTGTGTGCTGGGATGTGCACCCCTGGGAATTGCTGATTTGCATAATAGCAGAGCTCAGCACGTTACTGAGAGTCCCTGAAGATGCTGCAGCCTGAGCAAATGAGTCTGGAGGTGCCAGGTGTGCGTTTAGAACACTAAATCCACACTAATAGTAATAATATTCTTCCATAAAAGGCAGCAGTGGCAAAATCTCTAGTGCACTGATCTTTCATTATCGTTCGTTTTACAGAGTGTTTTACAAGCAAAAAGTCTCCTGACAAACCTGTCTCTTTCTCTTGTTTATAGCTCCCAAAATAATGTTGTTTCTTTCTCGAGCAGAGGTTCTCAGGAGCAATCCACAGGGGAGTCTTTAGGTAAAAAAAAAAACAAACCAGGAGAAAATTCCTCTGCTTTCTCCTTGCCAGGCATAGCCTCCAGGTGTCCAGCAAATCCCACACTTTAGGTGCTGGAAAACCCAAGGCTGGGTCACCCAACCTGAGTCCTCAGAGCTCATTGATTATGTCAGCTGGCAAAGCTTTTGCAAACTAGCAATATGAATGATCATTGCTCATGTTAAGATTAATATTTCTAATTGTGCCGACAGAATTTAAATTAGATACTTATTTACTTCCCCTGTTATCTATCAGTACAGGGCTGTGTTTAAAAATAGAATTACTAGATGCTTTTTTCTCTGTCCTCCTGTCTGTCTCCTTAATTATATCAGTTGGAGTACTCATTTATCTAAGCCTTAATCAGGGATGAAAATCCAGCTAGTTTGGTAATGACTTGAGTATTTCCCTCGGCTGATTTATGATTGATCCCCATCCTCTTGACAAGGAGGGTGAGCAGGGGATTGGAGCCTAAACTTGAGGAAATTCACAAGGTTCCCAGAGAACAAAGAAATGTAGTGAGAGGAAAAAAAAATCCAACAAGGCACAGTTGGGCTCCTCAGCCTCATGTCTCAGCTTGGAGACGCCATGGATGGGATCCAGGGAGGCACATTCTTTGGGAAGTTAAACATATAAATAAATATATGTCACATCCCTCCATGGTTTCTGAGCAATTAAGGCAAAGACTGTTGTCTGCTGTTCTTTGAGCTCCCCTTTCCCTGCAGAGCCAGGCAAAGCAGGAGGTTGGACCTGCTCAGCCCACGGGCAACATGGGCAGAGTGCAGGACTGACCTTGGGCTCTGCAAGTGATGCTCAGCTTGAGCCCATGCTGCTCTCATGAAAGCCTCAAGGACAAGACCTGTAGTTTCTTCTGCTCTTTGTGCTGGGCAGGTTGTTCTTAATTGCAAAATACTGATAGCAGGACTCTGGTGCTGAAGGAGTTAGTGCCTGGGGTTAATGTGTGGGAGCTGTAACTCATGGAGGAATGGACCTGGATGGTGAGTTCATACAAGCAAAGGATGTGGATGGAGCAGAAAAAATTCATGTCTGAGTGTGAACACAGAAAGACTCAAGTCTGAGGGACTCTACTCTGAAAATTAACATGTTCCTTTGGCAAACATCAGATTTTGTTGGTGCCTGGCTGGTTTCACATTTCATTACTCCATAAAAAAGCCAGTGCAGATGGTTGGGGCATTAGCAAGCACAGTGGTGTCACCGAGAGACAGGGAGATGGCAAAGGGGTTTGCTTTGAACATGACCAACTTCTCTCCCCATCCCTAGACTCCACGTTCCGTTACACCGGCAGCCCCGACAGCCTGCGCTCCCGAGCCCCCATGATCACCCCCGACCTGGAGAGTGGGGTCAAGGTCTGGCACTTGGTCAAAAACCATGACCATGGAGACCAGAAGGAAGGAGATCGAGGCAGTAAGATGGTGTCTGAGATCTACCTGACCAGGCTATTGGCTACAAAGGTAACTGCCATGTGCTAAATTCTCTTGGGAACAATGAGGTTCAATAGACACTTACCAGGGGTTCTGTGCAGTCCCTGATGATGCTCAGCTCACAAAGGGTCTGTCCCTTCTGGATTTTGCTGGGATTGGATGGTTCCTAAAGCAGCAGCAGATCCACAGCTCAGATTTCCTAGAATCATAGAATTTCTAGGGGTTGGAGTGGACCTTTCATTTAGTGTAGTGCCAACCCCTTGTCCTGGGCAGAGACACCTCCCCACCAGAGCGCCTATTGGCTACAAAGGTAACTGCCATGTGCTAAATTCTCTTGGGAACAATGAGGTTCAATAGACACTTACCAGGGGTTCTGTGCAGTCCCTGATGATGCTCAGCTCACAAAGGGTCTGTCCCTTCTGGATTTTGCTGGGATTGGATGGTTCCTAAAGCAGCAGCAGATCCACAGCTCAGATTTCCTAGAATCATAGAATTTCTAGGGGTTGGAGTGGACCTTATAGATCATTTAGTGCCAACCCCTTGTCCTGGGCAGAGACACCTCCCCACCAGAGCAGGTTGCTCAAGGCTTCATCCAGCCTGGCTTTGAACACTGCCAGAGTTTGGGGCTTCCTCACACTCAAGGCAATTGCTGCAATTCTTCACTCTCCTCCTGCACAGCAGTAAAACACAAAGAGTTGGCAAGATGCAGCAGAGCCTGTAAATATTTACCGGCTTTCCTTAACCAGAGAGCGTTTCCCTGCCTTTCCCCAGATGTGGATAACACAGATGTGCTTTGGAAAGCAACAAAATTCTTTCAGGTTAGAAACAAAAGAGTAAATACAGCCGTGAGTAGCTGCAGGCTGGAGCTTTCCCTTGGGATCCTCCAGCAGCGCAGTCAGCGTTCGGAAGAGACCCCAATTTATTCCTGCGGGGTCCGTGACGGCACTTCATGGGGCTGGTAACATCTGGCATCTCCACTGCTTGGCCAAGCGTGTGCCCAGCCCTCCCTTCACCTTCTGGGTTGCTGCTCCCATCAGGGTACTCTGCAGAAGTTCGTGGACGACTTGTTCGAGACGCTGTTCAGCACGGTGCACCGCGGCAGCGCGCTCCCCCTGGCCATCAAGTACATGTTCGATTTCCTGGATGAGCAGGCGGATAAACACGGCATCCACGACACAGATGTCAGGCACACGTGGAAGAGCAATTGGTAAGAGGGCAGGAGAAGGGAGGAGGGTGGAAGGGGAGGCAAGAGTGTTGAGCAATTAGCTGTGCCCTGCAGGGAAAACAAACAGAATTGCTTTGGGATGACTGAGGAATCAGGTCCTGTAGCTCCGAAGCATGAGATGGACCACAAAGCAATGCTGATGCTTTTCAAGCAGCTCCACTGCTGTCCCAGTGACCTTTGTGGATGTGGCAGTGGGGTTTGATCCTGGTTTGGGCTGCCAGTGTTTTGTTCATAGGATCATAAAATCTCCTTGATTTGGAAGTGTTAAAGCATGAGCACAACTATCCCTGAGTCCTCTGCCCAGGTGGGAGATGGATACTGACCTCAGGCCATAGATCCACACACCTGGACTTTGGAAAGAGCTGGTCTGAGTGGGAAGCAGGACTGTGACTGCACCATGCTGCCTGCACAACCATCCTGTCTCTGGAATGCTGGCACTGTCTGGGAGGGAGAGCTCAGCCAGTGGCTGCAGCTTTCCCAACACTTCATGCAGCAGTTGGAGCCTTTGGGCACCAGGAGGAAGTGGCACAAAGGGAAGGAGTCAGCCCTGCATGCCACTGGCATGGGCTGAAACCAGTTTCACCTTCTCCAAACAATAAGAGCTCTCATGTCTCTGCCTCTGCTGCTATTTTAGGATTAAAAGCTTCATGGGTTGGAAATTTACCTCTGCAAGGGAGGAAAAAAAGCACAACAAATGGTTGCTCCCTAAAGACTTTGTATTCTCCCCCTGAGTCCCTTGTGGTTTAAAAGGTCTCTAATCATCATGCTGCAAAAGCTGCTAAGGCTGTGGGAAGCTCAAAACAATTCACTGTGAGCCTTAGAAGAAGGAGTTCTTGGGATAAAAACTGCAGAATCACAAGAGATTATGAGACTTCTCAAAGCAATAAAAAAAGAAAGCAGTGACCATCAGACCCCACGAGCCCTGGTCCTTTGTTTTTCCCGGGGCATGGGGGGCTCAGAATCCCCAGAAAGGGAATTTTGGTGGGGAGATGAGAGAAGGCTGATGCCACTGGAGCAGGTCAGAGCAGCTGGAGGTTTGGAAGAGAGAGCTGGAGGTCAGGGAGCTGTGATGCTGGGGATGTGGCTGAGCTGCTCGCCTGCAGTGCCGCAAGAGTTAAGGCTGCAGCCTTCAGCGAGCTGGAGAGACAGAGCTGAGACTTGAAAGGTAATAGAAAGCAGCAGCTGTTTTTTTGATCCTGCTATACAGCCAAAGAAAAAAAGGAATAATAATTCCCCTTTGATTGCAAAGGCCTCGGGATTTGGGGACAAAGCCTCTGATGCCTGCTGCAGCGCGGGCGGATGACGGGCAGCGGCTGATTAGCGCTGGGGTGGCATCACTGCTGCCCCAGGCTCACCCCGAGCCTCAGCCTCCCCCTCTAACGAACTCAGATTAATGGGCTCCTCGCAGAGAGTGTCCCTGGACACTGCCCAGCTCTGCCCTGGCACAGCCAGCCTG
>NW_008658644.1:31240-35582 GCF_000695815.1 Acanthisitta chloris | reverse complement strand
GCTCTGCCCTGGCACAGCCAGCTTGCTCTCCTGCCCCTCACCTCGGCTCTGTGTGAGATCAGAGCCGGGAGAGGCGCGTGGGGCAGCAGTGCCCAGCCCAGGCATGGCAGGTTCCATCACCAGCAATCCCAGCAGCACTGGGCTAACTGGTACTTGATGGAGCTGGCCCAGCTCCTAGTCAAATTCTATTATTCTTCCCACCATTTGCGTTCTGCCTGGCAACGCAATCTGCAGCAAATGCTCTTTCCTAGCCTTTGTCTTCACGTTGAATTTTGTTTCCTTCCAGCCTCCCTCTCCGCTTCTGGGTGAACGTAATCAAAAACCCCCAGTTTGTGTTTGATATCCACAAGGGCAGCATCACAGATGCCTGTCTCTCCGTGGTGGCTCAGACCTTCATGGATTCCTGCTCCACCTCGGAGCATCGCCTGGGGAAGGATTCTCCCTCCAACAAGCTGCTGTATGCCAAGGACATCCCCAGCTACAAGAGCTGGGTGGAGAGGTGAGTGGCAGTGTGTGGGGAGAAGCGTGGGTGAGGGCTGCTCTGGTTCTGCCCAACCTCCTGTGGCTGGTGATCATAGAATAGAACATCCTGAGCTGGAAGGATCACGAGATGATGCAGCAGAGTGGCTTTTGCAGCAAGCTGATAGCACAGCTTAGCCCCATCGAGCATCACTGCTCTTATTTTCAGCTTGTTACAAGACCAGGATCCTGTTTTCTAGATGTAAACCTAAAGCAAAAGGATGCCCTTTTCCCTGTAGAGCTTAGTTTAAATCCCAAGGGGAAGAGGGGAATTTTCAGCCTCCCTTGGCCTCTCCTGGCTGCAGGTATTACGCAGACATCGCCAAGCTCCCGGCCATCAGCGACCAGGACATGAACGCCTACCTCGCCGAGCAGTCGCGGCTGCACGCCGTGGAGTTCAACATGCTGAGCGCCCTCAACGAGATCTACTCCTACGTCAGCAAGTACAGTGAAGAGGTGGGTTCCCCTGGGAAATGGTGTTCTCTGGAACCAGGATTTTTTCCAGGGGCTACGGTGTTCCCTGGGGTTATCGTCTTCCTTGGGGCTGTGGTGTTCCCTGGGGCCATGATTTTCCCTGGGGCTGTGGTGTTTCCTGGGACCATGGTGTTCTCTTTTGCCATGCTTTTCCCTGGGGCCATGGTGTTCCTTGGGGATATGGTGTTCCCTTTTGCCATGATTTTCCTTGGGGCTATGGTGTTTCCTGGGACCATGGTGTTCTCTTTTGCCATGCTTTTCCCTGGGGCCATGGTGTTCCTTGGGGATATGGTGTTCCCTTTTGCCATGATTTTCCTTGGGGCTGTGATGTTCCCTGGGGAGATGATGTCTCCTGGGGCTATGGTATCCCTTGAGACTATGGTGTCCCCAGGGACAAATCTGCATCAGTGTGGTGGTGAGTTGTGTAGTGATCTCCCCTTGCTGCCACCCAGAGTTCCTTCCTCCCCCCTTGCCCATAGCTGGCACTGCTGCTGTCCTGTTGTTCTGTTCATGCACAAAGAGGTTTGGGTTCTGCCCTTCCCTGTAGCATCCTTCCCCAGAGCACTGAGACTGGGAGCACCTGGATTCCTCAGCCTAGGCAGAGACCCAGTGCAACCCACTCCTTAATGCAGTGGAAAATCATCCTGACCCAGTGAAGCTCCCCAGAAACATCCCTGTCTTTTGGGAGCAGCGTGGGCCAAATCCCATGTTGCAGTGACGCAGACTTCTGTTTGCAAAGAGTCCCTGGCAGCATGAGCTCCTTTAATGAATGCATCACTTGAAACCAAGTTCTCACCATCTGTTCCACCCCTTCATTTCCCTGTGAGAAGAACCTATTTTGCAATTATGTCCGTTAAAAGGAAGGGTTTTGTCATTTAATTGCATGTATGCGTTTGTGATACAATGCCACAGCTATTTTCCGATTAGGGTTTTGAAACCTCATCACTTTCGTGCTAAATGAGACAAGAAATGTGGAGTCCAAGGTACAAGAGTGGGAACGATTTCGTTGTGTGGGTATTGAGCAATCCAACAAACCACTGAGCACAGCGAAGCTCTCGTCGCTTCGCTTTGCCATTTATTTAAGTTTCACACCTCCCCATCTCATGTTGCTCACATCTCACTGCCCACCCACCTCTTCCACCCTCTCTCACACACTGATTACTTTCTCTGTTTCTTTTTTTTATTATTATTTTCCCTTTTTTTTTTTCTGTTTTCTCCACCAGCTCATTGGGGCTTTGGAGCAGGATGAACAGGCACGTAGGCAGCGACTGGCGTACAAAGTAGAGCAACTTATTGGGGCCATGTCTATTGAGAGCTGAAGAAAGGTCGTGGTGCTCAAGGACAGCAAAGGGCATGGACTCTCTGGAATTAAGCAGGAGAACAAGCAAGGAAGCCACAGGACACACATACCAAGGCTCTTCTGGATGGAGCAGAGACTGGCCCAAGGACTGACTGTTCAAAACTCATATAGGATCTGGCTTGAAAAGGCAGGAAGAGAAGATAAAACATCTCAATCAAAGACAAATCAAGGTGGATCTTTTTTTTTTTCAAGCATACATGGAAAGAAGGAACCTGGAAAGTCTGGATGTCTCCATGACTGCTGCTTTGCATGAAAAATTGTTTGATGTATATTAGAAGATAAAACTTTATTTAAAGGGTTTTTTTTAAAAAAAAAAAAAAAAGAAAGAAAAAGGAAAATAAAAAAGGAAATAGAGCAAAAACCACAGAGGCCATAGAGATAATCCTAGCAACAAGGATCAGCTCTGAATCCTGTCCTTGAGAGCCTCCTGAGGATGCAGCTCAGGCATTCTAGGAATGGACTCTCACACCGATTGGAACATCTGGAAAACTGAAATCATCTTCTTCTTGGGATCTTACAAAAAAAATATATGAGCACAAGTTTTGCACCACACCTTTTTACACAAGGCAAATAGCAGTTTAGCCTGAAAACAGTTCAGTGGCTGAGTAACTTAGAGGCACTAGAAGGAACTTAACCTGAATCGCAAACCCATCAGATCATCCGACCTGTCTTGAATTCAGCTTTATCGATGTAATTATATTGTGTCTATATATATATATATTTTTTAAAATCCCATTTACTGTCGAACGAGGAAAGATCTGAATTTAAATGCTTTTCCCTTTTCCACCCTTATTCCACCTCTCTGGCTGCCAAGGCAGTGGCTGCAGTGATCCAGCAGTGTCCAGCGTGGCCATGGTGACCCAGCAGTGATCTGCTCAGTGTCCAGTGTGGCTGCAGTGATCAGCTCAGTGGCCACAGTGATCCAGCAGTGATCCCTTCAGTATCCCATTGCTGGTTCCTGCAGGTACCACATGAACCTGCCCTCAACCCACCGGGCAGAGCTGTGATGACACCTCCAGGGTTGGTTTTTGGGGGTTTGTGGCAGCCACCTCCAATTTCGTGCAGTGAAACCCAACAAAGCCCCAATGTTTACAGTGAGTGATACTTGAAAAGCCTGGACGTGGCAAGAGGAGATATTTATTGCTTTCCTGTTTGACGTGCGGAGTTGATCGGCACAGGTTTCCCTTGGGTTTCTCCACCAGCGTTCGCTGTGTCCCCCACGGTCAGGACTTGTATTTCCACTGGGAAGGGGAAAGAAATCTCTGCTCTAGGCAAGGGCAAACCTTAACCAGCACCCCAAGCTGCTGTCTTGTCTCTGTCTCGGCGTCTCGTTGTTCTCTTCGGTTCCTTGCTGGCCCCCACGGCACATGTTCTTGTGGCCAGTGACAGGCAAATGTTTGTGAGTGTTATTCCTTTCAAAGACACCAAAGCTTATGTGTGTCCCTTTTGTAGAGTGCCAGGAGGGGAAGGAACACTGTAAATATTTCTCTCTGTAGTAAATATTGCTATGTGTGCAGGCTGCAGTGGGGAGGACAGGCTGATGAGGTCTAATGGAAATACAAGTATTGACTGCATGAGCTTGGCAATGGCAGCAAAATAGCTCCTGGTGCCTGCTCAGCCTGTCCAGGCTGTGCTGTGCCAGGTTGGGACCTTACTTTGCAGCCAGCGTGTGTCGAAGGAAAATCCATTTCCATATCCATCCCCTCTTCCACTGTTCCTGCCTGGAGGTGACCAGGGTCACCACAGGCTCCCAGGGCACCAGAAAGCTGTTAGCTTTCAATCTCTTGCAGTCCAGCAACAGAGGGAGAGGAGAAGCATGTAGAGAAATACTCAGGAAACTTGTTGGTTTAATTACCCTTCAGTAAAAGCCATGCCAAGTCCACTTTCTTTGGGTAATCCACTTCTGGAAGTTTCTCTGGGCCCTATTAATACTGTGGTAGAAAATACTAATGAAACTCATCAACCTTGTGCAATAAGTTTTTGACCTTT
>NW_008658644.1:22041-31205 GCF_000695815.1 Acanthisitta chloris | reverse complement strand
AAACAGAGAGTGAGGAGCAGAGTTCGTCCTGCCTGTTATCAGAGTTCCCTTCCCAGAGATTCTGCTCCTGCACAGTGAATCTAATTTCTAAGAGAAAATGTGCAAATCCCTGGGGTGTCCCATTAAAGTAGGGTATCCTGGAGCCCAGAACTGGGGACATGGCTGGAGCAATCACCAGCCTGCCCTGTCCTTGCTGTAGGTCTCACAGGAGATTGCAGAGGGTCAGGCTTTGAAATCCTCCAGGTGTCTGAGGTTTTCTGCTAGTCCTGTTACTGCTGTTCACAGCATGTAGCTTAGGTGAGGGATTTCCAGCTCTGGATTCTAGCTGTGGTTGTTGTTTTGGGTATTTGTTTTCAGACCATTCACCAGATTCTTATGGTACTCTGAAACCCAAAGAGAGCACTCCAAATGGTTCCCAAACGGCTTCCAAACACTTCTGAGTATTAGTCTGAAGAGTTATCTCTGCAGGATTCACAAAAGAGGAGTCCTGCCCAAAGCAAAGGCCTGGCCTTGCATCCCCTGGGTCTGGTGACTGTGCCCAATGGCCAATCCAGCCCTCATGGTCCTCTTTTTTATGTCTCTTTAAGAGGCTTTTTTTTTGCATAGCCCTTTTTAAGTCTGCTTTCCTCCTCCTGCTCTCTGCCTTCTGGCCAGGAGCACCCCATAAACCCAATTTTGTCACTCCCCACTCCTCTGTATTTTCTCAGCAGAGGTGAAGGTCCCTGACCACTCCCTGGATGTTCTGGGAGAGCACAAAGGAGAGAAGGGGACAAGTGAGTCGATCTCGTGTGCTGTGGGAGAATTTGAGCAGAGGAGGAAAGGGAGAGCAGCAGGAGCACTTTGCAAACCAATAAGCTCTTACACTTTTGACTGACTTCTGCAAGAAGCAGCAAAAACATCACCTCTTCTATCATCTGGAAAAGCATGAGGAGGACAGCATAGGGAATGGCACAGTGCTGGCTGGAAGGGTGGCCTAGAAATAATCTGCCAAGTATCTACTCATGGTGGTTGACATTAATTATGGATCTTTACAGGCAATTATATGGAGTGAAGCAACATATCCCCTCGGGGCAAAGCGCTCGTAATCTATTGCCCTGTTTGCATCCGACTTTCCCGTTCCTCCTTGGGGAAGAGGAAGCTTCAGATCTCAAAATGGCATTTTCCTTGCCCTTGCAGCAAAGTGGACTTGAGGTTTGGTCATGAGGGGGCAGTTGCCTTAGATGAAACGATTTCACATCCCTCTCATTGCCCCCTTCCTCCTGCAAGGCCCTTGGTGTTTAGAGTCTCCAGTTCACTTCGTTTCAGGTATTTGGACATCAAAGCGAGAGACGTCACTTTCCGGAATCTCTCTGCCTGGTGTCACTGCTTAAATAATTCTGTTTAATCTTCTGCTCATGAGCTATCAAAGCACCCACTCTTGAGGGGGAGCGAGGTGCTAATCAAACGCTTCTCCACCTTGAAAGCCTTTATGAAAAACCCACATACAAGAGTCTAACGTACAGGCAAGCTCGTCTCTGCACGAGCCCCACTGTGGAGCGCCGCAACGCCGCAGCCCACCAAAGCACGGAGGATGTGGGCACCAAGGGGTCCACACTTTGCCATAAAGGATGAATTTATGTTTAAAGGAAGGCAGGAGAGATCAGCACGGCCAAAGCTCCTATGAGATCCAGCACGGACACGTCTGCAGCTGCGTGAAGACTCACCACGGGGACCAGCACTGAGGAACAGAACTGCTGCGACTGCCTTGCTGGTGGGCAGCATCCCAGGCAGAGATCCTGGCAGCATTCCTGGCAGCATTCCTGGCAGCAGTGTGCAGGGAGGTTGATCCCTGAAGGAGGTTGGACACGGCCGTGCCGGACAGCGATGCCTTCCCGCAGGGTCTCGGTGCTGTGACACACTGGGGATGGCGAGTGCAGCCGCTCGACGTGGTGGCAACAGAGACCTTCATCACAGCAGTGCCTTCAACACACTGTCTTAAAAGCCTGATGGCCCATCCCCACATAAGTTCTCTCTCCTACCTTCTACTGGACTTTGCCAAAAACGTCGTAACGTAGGAAACAATTCAGGTGGGAATGTGGAGGACAAAAGTGAGACACACTGGGGATGGCGAGTGCAGCCGCTCGACGTGGTGGCAACAGAGACCTTCATCACAGCAGTGCCTTCAACACACTGTCTTAAAAGCCTGATGGCCCATCCCCACATAAGTTCTCTCTCCTACCTTCTACTGGACTTTGCCAAAAACGTCGTAACGTAGGAAACAATTCAGGTGGGAATGTGGAGGACAAAAGTGAGAGAGCTTAAAGGGGTTGCATTTTTCATTCCTGCCTGCTGCTGACTTGGTGTGAAAGACCCAGAGCACTCCCCCTCCTCTGGTGGGCACAGCTTCCAAACAAGGTCTTATTTCCAGAAGTCCCAAACAGCCAGCATGGATGAGGAACACCGAGCTGCCTGCTGCTTCTGCCCAGGTTGGCAAAGGGCAGAGCAGCTCCCAGCACGGTCCTCATGATGCTCCTGTGCCTCGAGCCTGTTCCCTGGCAGCAGCCCAGCTCCGTTCTTGCCTGTCACTGGCTCTTCTCCATCCATTTCCAGTGCTGTCAGAGCTCACCTGTCATGGGGACTCAGCTCGCCAAACTAAATGAAACTAAAATAGACTGACTTGAGCAAGCTGGGCCATCAGGGAGAGCTCATGTGTGACTGTACCCTGGAGAGAAGAAAAAAAAATGTTCAGAGGAGGGTAAATAACTGACATCAAAGACGCAGTCAAATGCCACAGATCTTCAGCCATCCTATTTCAGAATCACATTTGGACCATGAGCTGCAATCCAAGAGCGCAGGGAGCTGCGATGTGGTATGTGGTTGTGTGTTAGGTAGAGCTTGGGGCACAGTCCCATCCCTTGTGAATGTCTTTGATGGAAACATCTGCCATGCTCCAGCCTTCAGCTGAGACCAGGGGGTCAGAAAGTGCAGGTGACAGCTCTGAGGCCACCCAACATCTGTGGGTATGGTTTGGTTTCATTGATCAGCCATTCAGTGGGGAGAGAATCGGAGTAAACGATGCCACGTGGAGGTGCCGCTCGGGATCTGCTGAGCTGAGCAACCCCAATGTGCAATTTCAGTGTAGGTTGGTCAGGTTGGTTTTGCAGGGGAAGAGGATGAGAACCTTCAAACCAGTTTTGGCTGCCTGGAAGGCTTTGTGCAAAGCCTCTTCACCAGGAAATCTCACAGCATCAGGCAGTGCTCCCGCTCTGGGCACGGCACAGGAGCTGTGTCCCAGCTGTGGGTGGCACCTGGTGCCTTTCTAGCAGAAAACTGGGGGTCTGTGGTGTATGTCCTGCACCCCAGGGTGCTGTGCTGGGTGCTGGGGCCACGCCAGGGTGGGAACTGGGGAGGTGAAGTAGTGAGGCAGTGCAGGATGGCAGAGCCCAACTGCTCCCTTGCTGGAAAAGCCACTCCAGTCCCACCTGGGTGTCTGTGCCCACGTTGCTGTGGTGGCACCAAGAGCAGCTTGACCACAGCTGAAGGTGTTGTGGCCGTGCTGTGAGCACGGTGGTGGCTGTGTGCTTGTTTTTTCAGATCCCCATTTGCCCCTGTGTTCCCCATTCCTCTCCTTTCTTCGTAAAAGTGGAATATAATACTGAAAAAGACGTTCCTGTAGCGCCGAAGAACACGCTCAGAAGACCTGCAGGGTCCATCCAATTGCATGGACAATATCCCAAACTCTCTGGGCCTCCTGAGGCTGCCAAATCCAACACGAGATCTCCTGTATGGCCTTTCCTTTGAGATTTTTAATACCTCTGTTTCGAATAAGCTTGGAAGTTTATGCAACAGCTTCTCCATCCCATGTTTCCATCCCATGGATTGGGCAGCACAAAGGTGTCCCTGCAGGAGGAGCTGTTGGAAGGTAAATGAGCTGATTTTGCCACATTATTTCATAGCTTCAGAAGATAATGCAGTAAAATGTCCTTCTCTTATTGATGAGTGGTTTGGGTGTTAATGGCACCTTGGGGGCTGTTAGAAGCAGCTGTGGGAAGCAGCAAGGGGAAGGGAATGTACAGGTACTAAAACTTCTGGAGTCCCCCAAAACGTCACAGAATGTAGAGGTATCAGCCATGGAACAGATTCTGAGTTCTTCTGCCCTCCCCCTCTTCAAAACCAACACACACCAGTTTAGGGGATTTGTGTACTGGCAGGAATAAGGAATTGATTTGTATCCATACCCATTCCACCGTATCGTTCTCTGGCTCCTCCCCTCCCCATTATACTTGACACACTGGAGTTCTGTATTATATTTTTTTTAAGATGATTGTCTGGGGTTTTTTTTGTTGTTTTTACAAGTGTTGTGGAAAAAAAAATGTAAGAAAGTTTAAGTATTTAAAAATGTTCCAAGGGAAAAAAAAAAAACACAAAAGGGGGTTTTGTTATTATTCTAATATATTATTGTGTACCTATTGTAAATATGAAACACTCCTATTTTGCAAGCCAAGGACTCACTTTGTACTGTTGTTATATATAAATAAAGTTTACTGGTTAAAAAAGCCCCTTTGAGTGGGTCTTAATTTTCTAACATATGTAGCAGGTGAGTATTGCTGAGGAATATTTACTGACTGAATCCCACCAGCAGGAAAGTCATAGAATCAGAGAATCAACCAAGTTGGAAGAGACCTCCAAGATCATCAAGTCCAACCCTACCGTGGTCACTAGACCATGGCACTAAGTGCCCCATCCAGTCTCAGCTTGAAAACCTCCAGGGATGGTGAATCCACCACCTCCCTGGGCAGCACATTCCAATGCCTGAGCACTCTCTCCCTAAAAAATCTCTTCCTAAAAGGAAGGTAAGGGAAATCACTGAATCCTTTGGATGGTTTGCCTTGGAAGGGACCTTAGAAACCATCTCATTCCTCCCTGTGCCATGTGCGACATTCTATTCCACCAGCCCAGGTTGCTCCAAGCCCCATCCAACCTGGCCTGGAACACTCCCAGGGATGGGATATGTGGAAATAAATCCTGTCTGTTGAACTGGGGAGCAGCCAGGCTGGATGGAGGTCCCCAATCACACAAACAGCCTTAGGGACTATGGGGAACACCAGGGCAGGAGCAGGGAAATGCTGTTTGTAAATAAAAGACCTGGATGAGTTCTTCATGTCTGCCTTCCCTTGAAATCCTCATTCCTTAAGGTGAAATGCATTTGCTTGCATTTCATAAATCCAAGCCAACATTTTTTAGCAAACGCTGAGAGGCATCTGCTGAGGAGCAGGAATCAGCAAGTGACTTCTCCAGCAGCTGTCTGTCAACTTTAATGACCAATATGGTTGCAATTACAGCAATGAACTTTCTCTAACAGCCCAAAATTACTCTGGATGATCATAAGTGACAGAAAAATGGAGACCCTTAAGGAAGCATTAAAGAAGAAATATGTGGATATGCAACAAGAGGTCTCACTGCTTTTTCTGAAGGATCTTAAGGGTGGGTTTTTTTTCCTTTTCTAAATTAGGTATTAAAAAGGCTAAATCTAACCCAGAAGGGGAAGGCCTGGCACACTGTGGATCACAGCAGGGAGTTGAGTGCTGCCCCAAGATGTGGTTTTTATAGACATTTCACACTGAATCCACTTGTTTTAGTGTAGAGCTAAGGGGGATGATGGGAAGCTACTTCCATTTGAAGCTAATGCAAACACATCGTGTCAGTGCAGCAATCTGCTCCTCAGGCAGGTCATTTCATCTTATTTCCCTCAAATTGAGAGCAAAGCTTGACATGAACCTTAAGGGGGTGCAGTTTGTCCACATCCTGCCATCTCCCACTTGAAACCAGTGGATATTATCCTCAGCAGATAATTCTCCCATGGGCTCTGGTGCTAGAAGTCCTGTAAAACCATTCCAGTGCTGTGTCCACCCAAGAGTGAGTGATTCTCACATGATTTGTGAATTAGGGAATAAGAGAGATGATCATTTTTCAGCTGTGCATTGGGTTAGTCTAAATTTATACCAAGAATACAACAGAAACTGGACCAAAATTCCCAGGATTTTCCTAAGGGCTAGAGGAAAGGGGTTTGGTGTTTCACAAGGGATTTCCAGAGGTGTTGATTTACTCATGGCACTGGAGGCAGAGCAGGTGCTGGTAAGAAGCATCTCCACTCCCTGTGCACCTTTGGAGAGGTTATTGACTCCTTCAGCTCAGCAAAGGCAAAAGAAATTTCAACGTGAATCGACAGCATCGACCGCAGGGTCATTTGTATTCATCTGCACCTTGTTAATAGATGTAATAAGGATACTCAATTAAAAATTACATTTTATCTGGCATGCACTTCACAGGGCTTTATCAGCACTGACAAGGTCAAGTGATGCTTAATAAAGGTTATATAAAATGCAGATGGCTTAGATCCCTCGATCATTTTCCATGTCCTGTGCAGAGGAGTGAAGAGACACAAACACATTGTGGAAGGCACCAGAACAGCAGGTTTGGATCTTAGATGGAGAAGTTTGAGGGTGCCAGCAAAAAAAACCCTCTGACCAGCTGGAGTTGGGGTACCACAGGTCTCCAGGCCTTGTGGGGGAGGTTTTGTGCCTTGAGTTTCTTCTTCACCCACATTATCCATGCTCACCCTCTGCATCCCCTTGTCCAGCTTTTATTTCACCTCCTGAATGTATGAGATTGCTTCAGCACTGTTCCTCTGTACATTCTGGAGAGGATTTTGGACATCCTGGTGTTGGCTTTTCCAGCCTGCTTATCAGGGTGAGCTAATGGAGGTGACACTTCCAATTATCCAATACAATCGTGGCATTAATTTTGACCTGTTTAAATTTCAGCATCTTTTCCCTTCTGTGAGTGCTTAGCTAGAGGGTGACATATAATTGTATGAAATCAGACAGTGATCTTAACCTGGCAATAATGGGCAAAAGAAAAAAAAATCTCTTTATTTATGCAGGGGCTTGTTGTGTTTAAGTGGCTAACTCATTTGTAATGGAAATTTCCCATCGTGCTGATGAGCATTTTATTGGAGCACAGCACTTAATAACCAGGTTAAATCTCCTCCTCCTGAATCCTGCCTCGTTCCATGGGACACTGGGGACCCCTCACTATGCCTGCTGGGGGTTCTAGGAATTATAATTTCATTAAGTTGAAAAACTACTACTAATAAAGTCTAAAACACATTACCCCAGGTGCCAGGTCAGAGCTGGAACCTGCAAAATATTGATGTTGCTGTGGTTTGACATCAACTTGATGACAATTCACTAATTAATTTAGAGATCATCCCGAAGAGAAATCTTGTCTCTGCTGCAGGTTTGTGCAGGCAAGTGTATATAAAATAATGTGAGAGTATTATAGCACAATATAAAATAGATGTACAGCATAATCCAACATGAATGTGTCTCTAGCTATTTGTATCAAGACTATACCCCAGGGTTCATCTTCAACTTCAAATGACAAATATTGATGCCAAAACAAAGGGTTTGCTTTTTTACTTCCAAATAATACTTAGGAAAATGGGAACCACTCAGGCTTTATTGTCACTTCATAATTAACTCCAGTGAAGGAATCTAATTACAAATGTTCAATGCTGCCCCAGGGCAATGTGTCTAAGGAAAGGGAAGGAGGATGGTCAGGCTTAAACAACTCAGGTAAAAATGAACTCTATGGTAATATTTGATAATTAAGAATGTCTCTATCAGCTTGTCTGGCTATTAATGAATTGGGCTGTTCTTTTCACATTTGATTACTGGAGTTTTATGACTGTCTTTTTGCCTTTATTGCTCCTGGGAATTGGCTTGTGTGTGTGGGCTGAGCACCAGCAATGATGTTAGAGGGTCACACAATGGTCTGGGTTGGGAGGAACCTTAAAGATCACCTTGTTCCACCCTCCTGCCATGGGCAGGGACATCTCCCACCAGCACAGGTTGCTCCAGCCCCATCCAACCTGGCCTGGAGCACTCCCAGGGATGGAGCAGCCACAGCTTCTCTGGGCAACCTGTGCCTCAGCACCTCCCAGGGAAGAATTTCTCCCATATTTCTAATCTAAACCCACTCTCTGTCAGTTTAAATCCATCCTCCTTGTCCTATCCTCCATTTACTCCTGCAGTGGGGGGAATTATCTTCCCCTGTGGATCAATCCCACCTTTGGTGCTGCTCCATTGCCACATGAGCATCCTGCCCACTGCCTCTGTCCCCCCTAAAAAATAATACTGGAGATAATTCCCATCCCAAGTGCAGGTGTTGGGAGGTTAAATTATATTTGGAGAGCCTCAGGTGAAACACATTGCAGAAGCAACAGGGACAAACACATTCATTAGCTGGTGCAGGGCACACAGAGACTTTGTGCTGAGGTGCTGGGAGGTGGTCAGGAGCCACTGGAATTCTGGGCAGAGCTGCTGGAGTTGGGTCTAGACACATGAACTCCTGGTGCTAAGGTGATGGTGGGTGGCCAGGAGCTGCCAGAAGGTCTCCCAGAGCTGGATATCTCTGCAATTGTCATTCTGCTCCAGCCTCTGCTGCCTGCCCAGAGAGGGGAAAGCATTTTCTCTTTTGTTAGCACTCAATTAGGCTGAGCTTTGAGGAGAAGATAGAAATGCTTAAAAAGTTCTTTTTTTTTTTTTTTCTTTCACCATGTTCAGCTCTCACAAAGGGAAGTGTGGGGATGATCCCAGGGGAGAGTCATTCTCACATGAGTTTTTAAGCATTCTTTTGACGTTCATTTGATTTTTGCAGCAGGAACCTGCAATGTCTCTGAGCTCTCCACAAAGGCATTGCCTCAGGCCATACAGGAGTTTATAGACTAGGTCAGGGACCTCATGCATATTTTATATGTGCTCAAATAGCATTTTAGCCTTTGACAAGCACAGGTCAGAGGGCCAGAACTCTGCCTGGGAGGGAAGTGGCTCAAGGCAAGTCACACAGAACAAATGCACCAAACACATAGATCAAGCAGCAGAAATACTCAAATCCACTTTGGCAGGGAACTCAAAGGATTGTTCTGTGCCTGGCCTGGCCTTTTTGTCTCTACAGGTAGAAGGAAGAGGCCTGATGCTTCCAGAAGGATTGTAAGTGAGGATGGATGAGAGGCTGGCAGCAAAATGCTGGCCCTGGCCAGCAGCTCCTATCATGCTAATGGGATAGGATTCACCTCACCTGCTATAGATAGAACAGTGTTTTCAGCAGGTACCTCACCCTCT
>NW_008658644.1:16352-22021 GCF_000695815.1 Acanthisitta chloris | reverse complement strand
AGCTGGAGCAGCAGGGTGCTGTCAGGGTTTGGTGCATCCTGCCATGGCATGGAAATGTGTCCACAGTGATCTCAGCACTGTTACTAATTGCAGGTCTCAAACAAACACCTCATTTACACGTGCACACTAATGAATTTACTGCTTTTTGATAAGGTGCTGAGAAGTGGGGAGCTCTGTGGGGAGCTCCCAAGGCTTCACCTCTGAAACAAGGCAGAATTCCCTCCCTCCATCCACAGAGGAGCTGCTGGTGGGAAGATAATGCCCCAGTGCACAAGCTGGAGGATTAGCAGGTTGGTAATGGATATGGGTAGGGTAATAATCCATGCAGTGATGAATATGGATATGATTTTTGGATTAATAAGGATGCAGCAGAGCTGTCTGCTCAGGAAAGATGTTTGCACTCGCCAGTTTGAACGCAGTGACCGTTACCTTAATGCTGTGATTAAATCCATATTTAAGATACCTCATTAAATTAAGAGTGTAAGAGTGAATCTTTAGAGCACACAGCAAGAAATATATTCAGGCCTGGTGGGTGAAGAATGAAAGAAGAGCCCTGGAGGACCTCTGGGAATGTTCCTTACAGCTGCCAGCCCAGCTTGGCAGGTAAGCTGCACCTCAGGTGTTTTGCTAGTGTCCCCCTCACCCCATCTTAGGAGCTGCCACCCTCTGGCACAGCTCCTGACCATGTCACACAGCCTCTCTGCAGCTGTGTTACCTTCACTGAACTCCAATCAGCTGCAGGACAAGCCTTGAGTCAATTCACCCACTGCACAGCTCAGATGTGAGGCTCCTCCAGTGCTCTCAACTGGATTGAGCTTTCCCATCTCTGCTGAGCCCTGGAAACAATGAGGTCTCCCCACATCAAAAAAAGAGGTTAGACTTACAGGTGGATCCCTGACCTGTCTGCAGAGCATTGACCTAGAAGGAAAGGAGCCTTTCAACTGCCTTATTACCTCCCCTGCAGCTCAAAGCCACAGCTCACATCTCCCTCTCACTGCTGTGGGGATGAAAGCAGGTTCTGGCAGAGATTTCAGACCTGAGGCACTGCAAATCCTCTCCCTCCAGCCCTGTGAGGGGTGGAGGGGACCCACAGCTCTGCCCAGAAGCCAGGGCCACCCCTGCCCACCTGTGTGTGCTCAGGCCTACGTGTCCTCTGCGTGTCTGTAAAACAAATCTCCTTCATTTTTCTGCTTGGTTTGGCAGCTCCCAGCTGCTCCTTGCTCCCAGCTCCCTTGCACATTTGCACAGGTTCCCCATTTACATACAGGATGGCTTTTCATTGCCTTCCCACCGTGTGTTTCAGGGATAAAGCTCCTGAAATCCTGCAAATGGTTGGGATGGGGATCCATGGATAACACACACTTCACCTGATGGCACAGCCCAGGTTTGTTTTAGCTGCCTGTGGTGGAGGAGTTTGCTTCTCTCTCATGTTTCCTTTAACTCCCTGGCTTTACATTTCTCAATTAGCTGCCTGTGGTGGAGGAGTTTGCTCCTCTCTCATGTTTCCTTTAACTCTCTGGCTTTGCATTTCTCATGCCTGAGCCAAGGTGCTTGAGTATTAATTGATTCTCACTGCTGAGTGAGGCTCATTAACCAGCAGCTTTGGGGTGCAAGTGGCTGCTCACAGAGGCAGTAATGAGCAGGACAAGAGCTCCTGGACTGGAACATCTCTCCTTCAGCATCTGTTACCACAATTACAGCCCCAAACTCACAGGAGCAGCAGCCACCAATGCACACACACACAACACAGACACACAAAAGAGCCTTAGGAAAACAAACGGCTCTCTCCAGCACCTCCCACTCAGGGAATGTCAGGGATTTCTCACTGAGCAACCCCCTCCTTAATTACTGCCTTAATTACTGAGCTTCAGAAACCTCTACATCCCCCCAGAACTCCCCACACGGTCTGAGAACCCCAAACATCCCCAGAGCAAACACAGGGATGGAACAGCTTTGCTTAAATCAGCAGCAAAACCTCAAGGGGAGTTTGGCAGGGAGGAACTCCCACCCCCCACCCCCCGGGGCTGGGGCAGTGGGTAGAGTAATTAGTATCCTATCGTGATTAATGTGGGACAATTTGTGCATATGCTGTAATTACAGGGATAATTTCTGCACGCAGTGGATGATAATAGAGCTCACTTGCTGCTGGTCCCACATTCCCAGGGCACAACTCCATCCCCCTGGGGGTGTCTCTGGTCAGGGGGATGAGCAGGAGGAAGGAATTGGTGCCCACCAGGACACTCTTCAGGTGAGGAAGAGGATGGAGATGAGGCAGGAGGAAGGAATTGGTGCCCACCAGGACACTCTTCAGGTGAGGAAGAGGATGGAGGTGATGCAGGAGGAAGGAATTGGTGCCCACCAGGACACTCTTCAGGTGAGGAAGAGGATGGAGGTGATGCAGGAGGAAGGAATTGGTGCCCACCAGGACACTCTTCAGGTGAGGAAGAGGATGGAGGTGATGCAGGAGGAAGGAATTGGTGCCCACCAGGACACTCTTCAGGTGAGGAAGAGGATGGAGGTGATGCAGGAGGAAGGAATTGGTGCCCACCAGGACACTCTTCAGGTGAGGAAGAGGATGGAGGTGATGCAGGAGGAAGGAATTGGTGCCCACCAGGACACTCTTCAGGTGAGGAAGAGGATGGAGGTGATGCAGGAGGAAGGAATTGGTGCCCACCAGGACACTCTTCAGGTGAGGAAGAGGATGGAGGTGATGCAGGAGGAAGGAATTGGTGCCCACCAGGACACTCTTCAGGTGAGGAAGTGATGCAGGAGGTGCGAGGGTGAGGGATGCTCCAGCTCTAGGCTCTCCCACTGCCATCTAGTGGCTTCCAAGAGGTTTTTGGGGTTTTTTTTTCAATGGATGAGCAGCTCCTGGAGCAGCTCCCACAGCCTGTGAGAGTTGAGGTAGGAGTGAATTGCTGACCAGGCTTTGGAGGGGTTGAAGGCAACAGCAGGTCGCACAGGATTTGCACTTGGGTGGGGAGTGACATTGGACCTTTGTTTCGGATTTCTATCGGATTAAAGCACTTTCTGATCTCATTTGGTTCAACTTTTCCCTGTTTATGCCCTGAGTGTGCTCCTGACCCCGGGCACATAGGCAGTGACGTCAATCCTGTCTCTCCAGCTCAGAAGATGTTGGTGATGAACTCAAGAACAAGAGGTTTAGACTAATGATCTGTGATGTCCTGTCTTTGCAGCCCAGCTGGGATCTTGTAGCCTGGTTTGTAGCAGGGAATAATGCAAACAAAGCCAAAAACATCTTGATCTATGTGTAGAGGCAGTGGATTGTACATGGACTGGCTTTAAAATATCTGAAAACTTGACCTGGTCATGATGCCACAGTGGGGCTGGGACATGGCTCTGGATTTTTATTTTTTTGTTTGCTTCTGGGCTTTAAGGCTCTTGCCTTGTTTGGAAAAGAAGGGCAAAATTACAAACTCAGTGCCTACAGTGTGGTCCTTGCCCCATAATGTTCTAGAGGATTTGGATCAGCCCTTTGAGTTGCCCTGATGCTCTGCACTGCAGGAGCTGAGCTATGAGCTGCAAGGAACAGCTCTGGTCCCAACATTGGAGCTATGACCCCACTCCAGCCAGGGTGGGAGCCCCTTGGAGCATGGAAACACAGCAATGACTCTAAAAGGACCCACTTGTTGGAAATAAGTGGAATAAACTGTGTTTCAGCAAGAGGTCTGAGCATGTTCTTCCCTAGTGAGTGATGGGAACCTCTGTATGGAGTCTGTAACTCCTTAAATTCCCTGGAGGAAACATTCCATATGAAAGCACAAGGCTCCTACTTCCATCTAGCTTCGTGGTGGTGTCAGCAGAGGCTCTGCATGGCACAGCCATCAGAATAAATGTGACCCTCTTTAAGAGAGCTGATGATGCAAAGGTCAAAAGAAGTGATTGACGAGGAGAAAAGTACATGCTAATATTTCTCCAAGAGGAAAAAGAATTACATATAATGGGTGTAATATTCAGAGAGAGAGAGAGAGAGAGCACATATGGTGACTGATGCCAGCATTTTAAAGGCACTTAAGCCTTAAATTTCCCCCTGATAAAAGTTATGTCACGTCACTCTCTCCCACTGACATGGTTTATGGGCAAAGTGTCACGCAAACACACCCAAAGGAGAGCAGAAGAGCCAGTGAAAACAGCAGAGGAGGTCACAGCTCCCAGCTCTGAGCTTGCAGTGCTCCCCAGTGGAAGCATCACCTCCTCCTTGGGTAGTTTCCTCCTGGAAGGTGTTCTTGGCACACCTCTGGGCAAGAGGATTGTGCCTGTGCAGGTGTTTTTGTTGTCCATTTTCCTGCAAGCCACAAACCCCAAATTCCCCTCTCTGCTCTAGCAGCTGGTTTTGATCATTAGCAACAGCATCACACCCTCAGCTTGGACATGTCCAAGGGTGGGACTCTTGTAAATCCTGGGCTTGCCTTTTGTCCAAGCTCAGAATGTTTGTGTCAAAGCTGTGGGTTGCGAAATGAGGCCTGGGGACTGTGAGAAATGCAGTGGTTTAGGCACTGGATGAAGGACTGAGGATGCAGCAATGTGATGGAGCACCAACCACCCACCCCAGAAGCTCAGCTCTGTGTCTGAGATGAAGCACCAGAAACCCTCCTGATTTATTGAACTCTAAACTGGGTGCACAAAAAAATAAAAAAAAAAAAAAACAGGGTAGTAATCATAGTGATAAACTTTATGCTTCCCTATCACAAAGAAATAATTGTTCTGCCTGAGCATCATTATCCTGACATTTTTCTGCTCCCATGTCACTGCCTGAAAATAAAGGCTCACTTCTCCCATTATAATGAGCTACAGTTTCAATAATTCACAGGGATTTTTTTTTTATTTTTTTTTTACTGGGCTTTATTTTTTTAATCTTCATCACAAGGTTTTAAAATTTGTGCCACACTTCTAAGTGTACATGAAGTACCAGCAGAAGGAGAAGGCAAGTGCTGATTTCCTGCAGTTCATTTTCCTATGCTCTATTGGAACTTCTTCTGGGTTTTGTTTGTCTTTTCCTTCTTCTTTTTCTTAGCTCTTCATTATTATAGTTATTATTATTTTTCCCAGTAGCTGCTACTACTAGTAGACTTGGAGGAGAAAGACTTAGGCTGGGAAGATCTTGCTTGGGCTGAATTTTGGGCCACAAAGATACCACCCAGGCAGTTGGTTTAGAGAGAATATTTTACTATTCCTGACTACTTTGATACCTGGAGAAGTTTCTGAAGCAGTGAAATCTTTGCACAGTCATTCTAGGCTAAAAAAAAATGCCATTTTCCCCCCCCTCTCTCCTTCTATTGTTTCTTACTGGGTTTTGATGTATGATACCTTCATATATGCTGTGTACATACATATTTAATTCTCCATACACAAAGTTCTGTCTGTCTCCAGGAAAAGGATACAGAACCTTTGTGTCATTAATCTGGGAGCATCATGAATTATGGTGCTGCTTCTGAAAGCTTTCTTCATCTATAGGAAATGATTATTTGACAGAACAGCATTCAATATTGTTGGAATAATTATTATGCTCATTTAATACATCAATTTCAGCTGTTATCATGGGTCCTTTGAAATGCTGGATAATTGCATAAATAATTATGAAACATTTTAGGGCAAAGTAGTGCTGCTGCTCTTCCACATTCAGTTGTGAAAGGAAGAGGGGAATCCAT
>NW_008658644.1:0-16336 GCF_000695815.1 Acanthisitta chloris | reverse complement strand
TCCTGCTGCCCACCAGCTCCTCATCCTCCTTAAAATCTTGGGATAATCTGGTTATGCCCATTACTTGTGTTTAAAATGGATTTACTTAATGAGAATGGTGTTTGGCACGTGCCAAGGGTCCATGATTCCATGGGATTCCATGTCCAACAAAGCCACTCTTGGCCCTTCCCTGTCCTAAGCTGCATCCACTGCTGCTCCCTGGCAGGAATTCAACAGCTCTATTGATCTTTATTCTTCTGAAGGTTTATTAGCACGTTATTAATTAGCACATGAGGCCAAGGGGAGGTTTGTTAGCACTTTCACCTGCCATTTCCAAACTTGTCACCTCTGTTTGCACTGGAAAGGTGTTCCCCTGGTCTCCTCCCCCCAAAGCAACCTGACAGCAACCTTTTCAGATGTCTGTGTATGCACTAATTTCTAATCTCTCTTATCTTCCTTTTTTTTTTTTTTTTTTTTTTTTACCTTCTTCTTTTTAAGACAGAAACCAGGATTGGTGTGAGCAATCAGCAAGCTGGAGAAGATAGGTCTTAATCGAGGAACGGTGGGAGAAGGATGGACCAGTGCCAACAGTGCTGGCATCCCAAGCAGAGGGTGGAGAGGAGGATCTGATGGATGCTGGAGCTGCAGCCTTGGCTACCTCAGGTCAGCACTACTGCAGGTTTAGCATCAGGGAATATCAGTGCTTTGAATCAAGACCCTCAAACATCAGTTTAGGGAACATTCGAGCGATGCTCTAACTTGATTGAAGTTGTCGTTCCTTTGTCTAAACTCCTCTACAGTGAGGGAAGGCAGAAGCACCTCCTGAGCAGTGAGACCCCCCCCCAGCCCTGACCCCCTCCCCCTTTTGGGAGGGAGCAGCTGGTGCTGTGGGCTGAGCAGTCCATCACAGCTCGGCACTGCTGTCACGGGGAGACACGGTGGAACGAAAACAAAAGACGTGACAAATTTGTCCTTTTCTCTTCTTATAATTAACCAAAATATCTCCTTGTGTAGCAAAGCAGAGCTCCTAATTAACAGCCAGGCAAGAGGCTATTTTTAAAAATCCAGACCCCCCCTCCCCCCCAGTAATTATATTTGCAGCAGAGAATGATATTTCAGTCAAATGCGACAGACAGTGAGCCAAGCTCCCATGTGAGGCAATTAATATTTCACACCTGCCAAGCAAATCAGCGGTGGGGAGAGGAGGGGATGGCATGGAGAAGGGGATGCTGCACTGGAGGGGGCCCTGACTGCAGCACAGAAGACCAAAAATCCTTTACTTGCCTTCACCATGGCCACTGAAGTAGCACTTGCTACGCTTGAGAGTCATAAAGAGTTGGCCAAAATGGTCATCCAAGAATTGCTCTGATGGGGAGAGGATCTATGGGAAGGCTGAGTCCCACAGCCCAGCTGGAAAGGGAAGAGAAAGAATCAAAAGCAGTGACAATCAGCCCGAATAGAAAGCTGTTTTTCCTTTACTGGTCCCAGCAAGGTGGAAGTTGTTGGCTTGAGCTCATCCACTGTGCTCATCTCCCAGTGCCTCTGGGCTCTGCCAGTCTCTCCACGTGCTCCTGATGGCTGTAACTGCACCTCTCCTGTGAGTTGTACATATTAGCATGTTCATTTTCCCTGTTATGGAGACAAAAGCATGTATTTTCCTTCCCACTGTTTTTGCTGCTCAGCATTAATCTGCCCATTAATGGATAATCTGTCAGCGTTTAGACGCATCGAAGTTGGGAGGAGATTTACAGGCTCGTGATACCATCTGCTTTATTAGAAGGGTTTGGAAACCTGAGGTTCAATTTGTTCTGCAGGATTTGATGGTGGATTATTCTCTAGATTCCAAAATAATTAAGAAAATCAGAAACCAGAGAGAACAGTGACAAAGAGGAGGCAGAGGGAGGGGAGGCAGCTCTCAACTTGTCCTCTGGCTAGGACAGATTGACAAACCTGAGTGGAACAGCCCTGGTTGTGGAGGTTTTCTGCTCTTTGTTCCTGTGGTGGTGACAAAATGCCACCAGCAGTGGCTGGAGCCAGCAAGGTGGAGCCTGGAGAGCAGCAGAGCCACAATTATCTCTTATGCCTTGGTCGTAATCATAAAGCTTTTGTGTTTAACAAAGTCATGGCCCATAGTTTGCTCTGAAACACACTGGGGAAGTTCCCCCTAACACTGCAGCTCTGGAAATTTCCTTTCCAAATTATAGAGGAATCTCACTCAGGCAGGAGACTCTATTGACCTCCTGCCACCATCCTAATGAGAAAAGATGATGGTGAAACTCCAGGGGGAGAGAAAGCAAACAAACCTTCTTTCTACCGTAAAAACAAGCCAAGAAACCTGTAACAATTAATCTGAAACCATCCAGGAGAGGTCCCAGGACAGAGTTTGCATTTTCAAAGCACTCTCTGAAACACTTCCAATAAGTAATGGAGCCTCAGCCTTCTCGTATCGATCGTGTGCCCTGAGTCACCCCAGTGCTTCAGCTAAATGATGCAGCGTCACTTCCCATCACTGATGCTCTCCCTAAGATTACAAATGGTGCTGAGGGGGCTGCATCCCACAGGCTCAGAGGGAAAGTTCTTGGAGGTGGAAAAAAACCCCAGTCAACTTGTATTATTTTTCATTCCAAACTCACAGTGTGAAAAAAAAGCGCAGAGACAACTTCCACTAGCAGAGGTTGATCCAAACCATATCCAACCTGGCCTGGAACATTCCCAAGGTTGGAGCAGCCACAGCTTCTCTAGGCAACCTGTGCACCTCAGAGGGAGGAATTCCTTCCTAATATCCAATCTAAAACTCCTCTTTCAGTGCTTCTTTTCTCTACCTGGCCCCTATTCACAGCACTCGATAATTCCTTCCTAATATCCAATCTAAACTCCTCTTTCAGTGCTTCTTTTCCCTACCTGGCCCCTATTCACAGCACCCTACGAGCTACACTCTTAATTTCTGTGGCCAAGCAGCACTATCATTTGAAATGCTAATACTGTGGGATGTTTCTATGGAATGTGACTGTCCTGCAGCTCCCACCTCCTTCGTGGCAGGAGCTCCTAAGCTGCCCCTCACTCCCCTTCCCAGGAGGTTTAACTGGATAGTGTCTGCTTGCATATGCACTTTGATTTTCAGTGATCCTGGAAGCTTTTTGTTCTATTATTCACCGCAGGTCTGTGTTGTCTGTGCTTATTATGTGCCATCAGAAGGTACCTGGGAGTCTGCAGCCTTCCCAGCCACTCCTATTGTACAAACACATCAATAAATAAGTGGTGCCTGAATTTAGCTGTGTGCTCGGAACTGTTAGCAGAGCCCTGTCATTTTTTAGGTTTTTTTCAGGTCAGCTAACACTGCAGTTGAAATAGTTTTGCTGTTGCATCCTTTCCTTCTCTTTAGGAGACAACCAAAGAAGTGGCTCTTAGATTTCTCTTTCTTTTTATTTATCCCTCTAAGACCAAGGACAGGACTTTCAAATGAAAACCAAAGGAGGTTTTTGTGGTTTGCAGTGCAGTGGGTCAGGAGCAGCAGGAGTCGGTAATGACCGAGGATGCTCCTGTCTCTGTATTTGAACAAATCCTCCTTTGAAAAGCAGAAAGCCTCATACCTCTGGGACTTCATTTCCCAGGTAGAAAACTGCAGCACTTTATTATCAGCAATTGCCAGGGTGGAGACGAGAGCCCTTTGCAGTCCTTTTCCCCTGGTGCTCTTAAAGCTGCTTTTCATCGCTGCCACTGATGAGTTTTACATCTCATCTGATGCTTCAGGAACACCTGGCACTAACTGGGTATTTACTCAGAGTAAAAGCCATTCCTTTATTTCCTAATTACAGTTTTGGTTTCTCTCTGAGAAATGCCACCAAAGTTGTTTTGTATGGGGTTTTTTTTTTTGTTTTTTTTTTAGGCTGTACTTACTTAGCATAAATTACAGCTGAAGGGAAGATTCTCCCTGGAAACAAAGGCAACGTAGACTGGTTTTCTTTCCCCAATTCCCTGGGCAGAGGGGATGCCTGGCAGGAGACATTCAGGCTTCTGGCAAGCAGCATGCAAGACACACTGTGTGTAAACTTGGAATCAACAAGGTGTTGTGGTTTAATCCCAGTCAGTAACCAAACCCCAAGCAGCTGCTCACACACTGCCCCACCAGTGGGATGGGAGAGAGAATCAAAAAGGTAAAAGCTAGAAAAGCTCATGGGCTGAGATAAAGATAGTTTAATAGAGAAAGGAAAAACACTCACACAAGCAAAGCAAAACAAGGAATTAATTCACTTCTTCCCAAGGACAGGAGGTGTTCAGCACCTCCAGGAGAGCAGGAACCATCACACGTAATTACTTGGCAAGACAAACATCATCACTCCAGAATTTCCCCCTTCCTCCTTCTTCTTCCCATCTTATATACTGAGCATGATGTCCTATGGTATGGAATATCCCTTTGGTCAGGTTGGGTCACCTGTCCCAGCTGTGTCTCCTCCCAATCTCCCATGCAGCCCCAACTCCCTTCCCAGTGTGGCAGTATGGAACACAATAAAGACCTTGGCTCTGTGTGAGTTCTGCTCAGCACCAACAAAAACATCTCTGCATTATCAGCCCTGTGCTCAGCACAAATCCTAAATACAACCCCATTCTAGCACTGGGAAGAAAGTTAACTCCACTTCAACCCAAACCACCACACAGGGCAACCCATTAGGTGGTTATATTTAAAGTATATTTATAAACACAATGACTTGTGGGGAAGTTTAGGTTAGATATTAGAAAAAAGTTTTTCCTCTAAGGGTGGTGAGACACTGGCACAGGTTGCCCAGGAATGTGGTGGCTGCTCCAACCCTGGTGGTGTTCAAGGCCAGGCTGGATGAGACCTTAAACAACCTGATGTAGTAAGGACTGGATGATCTGTAAGGTCCATTCCAACCCCTAAATTCTATGATTCTGTATAAAATCAGCCAATAGGAGACATTTCTCCCCCAAAAGCTTTGTCAAGCACTGGCACAAGCTGCACAGGGCAGTGGTGGATTCCATCACCCCAGCAGGGATTTAAAAAACCTGTGGATGTGGCACTTAGGGACATGGTTTAGAGGTTTAGTGCTGGGGGAAGAGTTGGAATCAATGATCTCAAAGCTCTTTTCCAACCTAAACGATTCTATGATTCTATAATTGCATCACATTTCAAAGGAACAGGATGGCAAATAGCATTTGTTTGGAATGAAATCTTAAATTAAACATCTCATAGATCTCAGATTCTGTTTGCTTGGTGTATCAACATGATGGACTTGCTGTGGTGCTGGCGATGGATGGAAAGCCCAAGCAATGAATCCAGCTCACATGTTCATATGACATCCATAAATGGGAGCAATAGATTGCAATTAGCAGGCTGCAGATCTGGATGGAGAAGCTAATCTTTGCACTAAATTACGAGACTTATGCTTTAATGATTTTCATTGGTGTTTTGCAGTGCTGCTGTTTATTATAGTTAAGCACTTTGGAGGGTGCAGCAAGGAGAAGAAGTCGATGAAATCAGACTCCAACACTGTCCTGAAGCACTGATGGATGGTAAGAGAAGTATGACTAGTCCATCTCTGTCCTCTCCTCTTCACTTTCTTAGAGTGCTGAAGTTCTTTGCCATTCTTGGAACAGCGAAACAAATGTGCACATTTCCAGAAAGCCAAAAAAACAGATCTTGAGGATATCTCAGCACCTCAATACACCAACAGTAGCTGCCTCTGATCACACCTTGTGTGTCTGGTGGCACTTAGAGCTGCATCCTGCAGAGATGTGTCACTTCCTTCTTTGCTCTTTCCAAGGGATTGCCATGGAATTCCAGACTGGTTTGGGTTGGAAGAGACCTTAAAGATCATCTCATTCCACCCCTACCATGGGCAGGGCCACTCTCTACTAGCCCAGGTTGCTCCAAGCCCCATCCAACCTGGTCTGGAACACTCCCAGGGATGAGGTAGCAACTAAAATATTGTTCTCAGAATTAAAGACCAAATAAATAACATATATATTTAACTTGAGCAAAGTCTTTCCTCTTCATAATCCTTTTGCAGCTGCTTTTAACTGTTCTTTGCTATTTACTACCCACTTGCACAGCTACTACTTACTCATTTACTCACAGAAGAGTCATTCCTCAGGGTGATACAGCTGGGAAAAAAAAACCCTCAGGATATCAGACTTTTGCTCTGTAGATCATCTATTTTATTCTTGAAAGCTTTTGGAAACCTTGAAAAAAAAGAAAAAAAAAAGATGCATGGCTGCTGCACTCTAACGTAGTGTTAATAAAAGTGGTATATTGAAACAAATTGCTTAGCATGATCACTCTGCTGGAATCAATATCTTCAAATAATAAAGCAAATACAAAGTGTACACATGACTGTGCTCCAGCAAACCATATGGTGGAGAGATTGCTGAAGAGTTTTATGCCTCCAAGTTTTTACTCCAAGATTGTTGGTTCAAATCTAATCAAAGCTCTGCTCATTTACTACCTTCTGTCTGTTCAGCACTTTGTAGGATATTACCAGGTCTTTAATCCCGTTTTAAGGGCAGGCACCAATGTAAATCAAGTCACTTAAGTATTTTTCCATCAAACTGGTCCCCAGGGGCACATTTCCCACAGCAATACCAGAGGTTGAACGAGTCAGAAGGAATTGCCTTGAAAAACAAGGCGAGAATGGGCAAAACCAGAAGCCTTGCAAAAAAAAAAAAAAAAAAAGCAGATGCTTTCCCAGTTGCAGGAATGGGAGGTTAAATGAGAAGAAAGGAACTGTGGCACAGGATGGGCACAGAGCCAGGAGATGCTTGGCCAGAGCTGCTGGAGTGACCTGGAAACAGTTTGTAGCACATGGAACACCACAGGCAGGAAACCACTCAGCTGCTCCAGCACAAGTGCTAAATAAAACCCTTTGTTGTCTTTGAAAGGAATCCCTCCAGGATTGGGGATGGGAAGAAGGAGATCCACAGAGCTGGTATCTCACAGGGATGTCAGAGCTCTGCAGCACCAGCAGCACATCTTCCTGCCCTGGGAAAGTGGCAGCAAAGGGAACAAGAAAAACCAACAACAGCCACGAAACTCATCTCAAAACTCCTTCAGATTGTGCTTTTGTCCATGTGAGGGGTTTGGCTCTCATTGAAGTCGTGATAATAAGTGGTGCCTGGAGAAGGGAAGGACTCAAGCTCTGCCAGGGGAGGGTTAGGTTGGATATTAGGAAGAGATTTTTTTACAGAGAGAGTGCTCAGGCATTGGAATGTGCTGCCCAGGGAGGTGGTGGATTCACCATCCCTGGAGGTTTTCAAGCTGAGACTGGATGTGGCACTTAGTGCCATGGGCTAGTGACCACAGTAGGGTTGGACTTGATGATCTTGGAGGTCTCTTCCAACCTGGTTGATGCTATGATTCCATAATTCTATGATTCAGGAAGACCTTACAGCACCTTCCAGTCTCAAGCAGCATCCTCCTGTGAGGGAGGGCAGAGTGCCCAGGGCACAGGGAGAAGCAGAAGGCTCTGGAGATGCTCTGGTGTAGAAATTGAGGCAGCAAACTCTCCTAACAGCCTTCACACAAAGGATGCCTTGACAGGAGGAGGCTCAGGATGTAGTTTCTGAAGCACTAATAGAGGAAGCATTTCCTGCCCTGAGAGTTACAGTGCAATTATAATAACATGCAAATCCCAACACAATCAAGCAAATAGATGACAAGTTCTTAAGGAAATCACCATCAGGGTGATAATATCAGGGAAGCTTTTGAGCTCTTTGCTCTTAAATGAATCCACATCACTTTCATTCCTCATCTGCTCAGAGCTGAGAGAGGGTGTCCTGCATTGGCAGCTCCTCTGGTTCAGTCCTGGACAGGATTTGGTGCTGTGCCTGCCATTAACACAAAGGAGATGTGATTCCAACAGCATCTTAGTGACTTTACTAGGAGAAATAACCCAAACTTTACTAAATACCATTTTATTTGCAGCTTCATCCTCTGCCTTGGCTGTCCCACCCTGCACAGACATAGTGATGCTCATACCACTCCCAAGAGCTGGATCTTCTCCCACAGCACCTCCTCCTCCTCCTCCTGCAGCAGCTTTTTGGAGGGCTGAGCATGGTGGCTGTAGGAAATGGGTTGTAATTTCCAGAAAGAGTAGGTCTGTCTGGGAAGTGGTGCAGTTTGGTTGCTAAGGCTGAGGGTTGAGATGCAAACCTTGTGCCTTTTGGGGTTTCCTTGTGGTGTGGCATTGCTCCAAGTGCTTCCACGTGCCTCTGTTCTGGAAGTGCTGTAAAGTGTTATTACTCACTCACTTTCAATTTAAGTGGGAAAGTTATTCAAGTGCTTTGAAACTCGTGAAGGGCCATGGACAGGGGGAGTGTAAGGTGGGTTTATTTGGTGGGATTTTTGCACAGAAATAGTCCTCTAACGTTGCACATCCTCTGGGTCAGCACTGCTGTTGTCTTGGGAGGATGGTGGGAATCTCATTATTTCATCTGTCTGAAATAGTAACTTTTAAGAGGTGAGGAAATGACTACACCAAAACTATTGTATGCCATCTGCCTGCTAAAATACTTATAGAAAACATGTTTCCTGGCATATAACTTCCTAGCCATATGTCTATTGCATCATTCACAATTAAATTAAATCACCCTTAAATACTTGGACAAATTCCCAGTCCATGTGAACAAGCCTTCATCACTGTTCTGTATGAAATTTGGACACTTGATCCTGTAAATGTTTCATTGAAATCGGCTCAGGCATCATTAACCTGATACAGCTGACACAAAACTGCTGTGAGACAACTCCAGTACATGTTTCTTATTCTGGCCTTTCAATATTTGACTGTAAAAATGTGTTAGGGGTCTGAAAAGAGGAAATAATTCTGCAGTATTCATTTGCAAGGTGCTGGAGTCACTTTCAACAGGTTTGTATGGGGAGTTGTATCAATGAGAAAAGGTGTTGTCTTCCCCACTCATGGAATAAACAGATGGAAATAAGTGAAGAGCCTGGTTATAGCTGGATATTTGGAGGATTTAGAACATGCTTGGAGAAATATCCAACAACAAAATCTGACCTGCCCCTGGTTAGGCTGGGACAGCCTGGATGTGAGAAGAAGGAGAGTCCCATTGCCACCACCCTCTGCAACAGCAAATCCTGTGCTAGAGGAACCACTGAGGCTCAAAACACTGAGTGGTTGGATGGATGGAGGCATCTCTAGGTCTGTCTCCAATAGTCCTCTGAAGACAGTGCTTTCAACTGGTGAATAATCCTAAAAAGTAACTTATTTTGGAGGTTTTGGTTCTTCCTTTGAGGATATCATGGAATCATAGAATCATAGAATCAACCAAGTTGGAAGAGACCTCCAAGATCATCAAGTCCAACTCTACCATGGTGCCACATCCAGTCTCAGCTTGAAAACCTCCAGGGATGGTGAATCCACCACCTCCCTGGGCAGCACATTCCAATGCCTGAGCACTCTCTCCAGAAAAAATCTCTTCCTAATCTCCAACCTAACCCTCCCCTGGCAGAGCTTGAGTCTGTGCCCTCTTGTCCTGCTGCTGGTTGCCTGGGAGAAGAGACCAACCCCCACCTGACTCCAACCTCCTGTCAGGGAGTTGCAGAGGATGATCAGGTCTCCCCTGAGCCTCCTCTTCTGCCATGCTTAGCTGAGCCACCATCCCAAAATGAGTTCTGAGGCATGGTCTGACATGGATAGTGCACCTCAGTAGCAATGCAATGCCTTTGACACAGGGAATGTCATTTAAATCCATCACAACTTCCCCTGGAAACCCAACCCTTGAGCTTCCCGTGCACAGTGTCTGGCAGACCTGGTCATCACCTATTTTTAGTGCAGCTGTCTATTTTCAGACTGTTTTCAGAAGGTGAAAGACACTCAGCAGCCAAAGCTGGATGATTCTGTTGGTGTCTTTCATCCAGGAGCCCAGAATGAAGGAGAATGGCAGAGAACCTGGCAGGGCAGAGAGAAGAGTCCCCAGTGTGGGCAGGAGGGGACTGGGGGGTATCAAGAGACTGAGCAGTGGTGAGAACCCACCAGCTCAAGGGCCAGAGCTCCCTGCAACTCCCATGCAAACACAGGGCTTGGCATGAGCTGGTTTATTCCCATTTATGCTCTGTATTTTATTTTGTTGCCTTTAATTCTCTATACTGTCATGTCTTTGTAGTACCCAGATGAAATTTCTAAGCAGTTCTTTGATTCTCATCCTCACTGTACAGAGTGATCCCAAGCCCTGTCCTGCCAGAAGGACCTCAACAAAGCATCCCTGGATGCTTTGCAGTGTGATGTTGGTTCTCACCACATCATCTTCCTTCTCCCTAGCCTCTGAAACATTGACATTTCAACTTTTAACTACAGAGAAGCTGTGGCTGCTCCATCCTTGGAAGTGTTCCAGGCCAGGCTGGACAGGGTTTGGAGCACCCTGGGCTAGTGGAAGATGTCCCTACCCATGGCAGGGAGTGGAACTGAATGACCTTTAAGGTCCCTCCAACTCAAACTAGTCTGGGATTCTAGAATTCTATGATTTTCAGTTGTGTTACTCAACCCAAATTCTCATTTGCCTAGAAAAAAAACCAAACATATCTGTTATTTAAATAAGACCTTCATCTTACTCTACCTTTCACATTTCCTCTCTGAATTCCTTTTCTAAGCTGATATGCAATGCAAAACTTGGTTACACACTGAGTCATACATTTCCCAACCTGTGTGTGTGTTTGAGAGAAGAAAAAAGGGGAAATTCTTGGTGGGAGCTGTTGGAGTCAGCCAGGCTGTGCCCACACTCAGGTTTTAGACCAGATTTTACTGGGATATTTTGGTCTTTAAGAGAGCTGTGTGGCTCTGACATTCAGTAATAGATTACTGAACATAATAGAAATCTTTATATAGATGTTGGAGCACATTTCTTAGCTACAGATGTTTCCTTCCAAGAGACATTTTCCTGCCATAGAATCACAGAATGGTTTGAGTTGGAAGGAACCTTTAAACATCATCTCATCCAACCCCTGTCCTATGCTAAAAGCAACAGCTACTGGAATTTTGTCCTGCAAATAAATGTTCATACTGGAAATGCAATTTGGGGATAAGTTTTGTGCATAATACTATCTTTTTTTTTTTTCTGTCTTTTCATCTTTTTCTGACTGAGGTAAATATCAGATATCTCTTCTCAGGGCAGGGATGGGAACAATATGATCTTCTATGTCCCTCCCAACCCAAAATATGTTGTGATTCTGTGATTCTATGACTGTAGAAGATAATATATTGAGTAAGTGCTTCCTTGTCCTTCCTCCTGTAGCTTTTTTTTCCTGGCCATCTCATTTTTTGATTTCCTGTTTGTGATGATGCTTTTAGTGACCATATAATCCTGCTGTAAAACAAAAGGAAGAATTAAGACTCAGAGTTTAGTTTTCTAAGTGATCATATCTTTATACCCAAAGGCCAAAATTAGAATCAGAGAATCCCAGAGTAGTTGAGGTTGGAAGAACCTTAAAGATCACCTCATCCCACCCCCTGCCATGGGCAGGGACAACTCTTAACTAGCTCAGATTGCTCCAAGCCCCATCCAACCTAGCCTGGAACACTCCCAGGGATGGAACATCCCCAGCTTAGGATGCATTGACTGAGCTCTGTTTGCTGCAGAGCATCTTCCATCCTGCTGGTTCCAGAGCTGGTCCCACGTGTGTCCATGGTGCAGTCACTGGACAGCCAGAGATCCAGGGCCAAGTTTCCCACTTGGTGAGGCTCAGCCTGGTAATAAAACTGAAGTCAAGATTTCTATACTTGTTTTAGTGTTCCTATAATGTGTTCCTAATGGAAATGAGCTCTGGGAAGTTATTAGTCTCACGTCCCTGTTCTGCTCTAAGTTTAATGCCAAAGTTTTTGCCTGTGGGTTTTTCTCCCCCCCTAGACCTTTTCTAACCCATATCATTCCTCCTCCCTGTTTGACTGAAGTCAATTTAGTGGAGCTAATGGAGTTACTTCTCTTCAGGTCAGTGATGATTTTGCATCCTTGAGTTCCTTGCTTAATTTGCTGAGAAATTTTCTGATTCTCAAGTCCATTTTCAGCCTTTCCCCCTTTCCCACAGCGTTGGCCACAGCCCAGCACTGGGACTGTGCATGGGGCTCACTGGGCTGGACCTGAGGCTTCTCCACATCTCTGCTCTGGTCAAACTGTGTTTACTTTACTTTGAGGGAAGTTTAGCTGCAGATTCTGCTGTAATCCTTCCATCCAGCTGGATCACACTGTGTCAAAGCAGCAGCTCTCAGGAAAGAGTTAATCCCAGTGAGGCTTTGGGATCCTTTGCTTGGGAAAGAGGGTTGCTCTTTTGTTTGTTTTGAAGCTCTGGCAGGAAAATGGGGAGGAGAAAATTACCTAAGTGATAGTGAGGTTGCCATGAACTCTATAAAAACGGTAAAATCAAAGCAGAGAAACTCCACCTCACAATCTTGAACCACAAAGCACAACCCCTGAAGAGAAACCCACCCCACACCCGAGTGATCTCAAAGGTTTGAACTCCAACCAAGCTGCATGAGCTCAGAGCTGCTGCAGGACTGAGGAGCCCAGAGCTGTCACGCCACTTGTAGTGGGAGCTGCGAGCAGAAATGCTGCTCCTGGGAAGTTTCTCAACAATGAAGTGGAAACAGCTCTTCTGGATCACTGTCTGTGTGGTGGAGGTGGCTGGTGAGTACTGACCACAGAAAATACCAGGATTACAGTGCTTGGGGCAACTTGGGGGTAACTTAGCTTGGAGGGAGGGTGATGTATTTTAATGAGCTGGAAATTGCAATTTCACCTGGAAATCCTTATAGAGCATCAGGCATCCTGGCCAACATTCCCAGTCATGTGCTGGGAACAAAATGCTGCTGGTTTGAAAAAGAGACAAATCAGGATTTAAGCTCCCTCCAATACTAGGGTTGGGAATGCAGCAGGCAAAGAGAGTTCAACTCGTCTCTCAGCCCTCAGTGCTGTGAATGAGCCTCACATTTGTTTTGTGGTTGGAACTAAACATTTGCTGAAAATCAAATGAATCTCCATAAATATTAAAATCTCCTATTGCAGCTCTTCAAATATTCATCAGATGAAGCGAGTGAAGAACAGTACAGAGATTTTTAGGCATTTTTTTTTTCTCTAGGTACTACTTTTGAAAGGGTTATATTTTAGGGAAATATTATCATATTTGTCCTAAACTGAACAACTATAAAGTCCTAAAAAAGAGGAAAAAAAGTGAAGCAGCACTCTGTATGCTGCCTGGTGTGCTGGGACAGGAGCCAGGAGCCTGAGGGTGTCTCCTCAAATGTAATTTTTCCTTATTCACATGGATGTGAGAGATGAGATCCATTGTAGGAATATACTGTATTTTGCTCTCTGTTTCAGTGTTCCTTCCATGTTCCCCTTCTTCCCATCTCCATTGCTCACCTGAGCAGCTGTGCCTGACCCTCCAGCCTGGGTTAATTTAACAGGGAAAAAAAATAACAGTGAAAACTCCTATTTTATTGAAGAGAAATGTCATTCAGGACTGTGTGTTTGGGCTGAAGGGAGCAATGAGTAAAGGTGTATAACACAAGGGTTACCTGAGATGCAAACCTTGAGTTCCTCATAGTACAAAGCCAAAGGGATACAGCAGTGATGAAAAGTTGGGATTTTGGGGAAGACAAAGCTATGGGTGACTGAGGTTTGAATGCTGCAGAATCTCATTGCCTGCACAGGCACAGCCAATGCTCCTCATTTCTGTGGGGTATTTCTTGCTGGAAAGTGGAGGAGGTTTATTTCTGCTCTGTGTAGGTGCTGAGAAAAATTAGAGAGCTCATCCTTGGGATGCTCCTCAGCACTTTGGGAAGTCCAATAAGAGAAGGCTCCAGTTGTGCAACTCTCAATGGAAATCTCAGTTCTGGCAGTTTGGGCTCAAGTTGCTCCTGGCAGTACTGCTGAGGGTGGGACAACCAACCTCCTCCTGCTCCCAGGACACCTCCAACTAAAGCCACGTGTTTTAGAGAGGGGGAAAAAAAACCACCTGTGCCACACTGGGCCAGGAGAAGGTGCCCTATTAATGCCACGTGTGGATGCAGTGTGGGGGGATGGAGTTTGGGTACCAGGACCACAGAGCCAGGAGCTTGTCCAGCCCCACAGGGAGCAAATCCCAGGTGGAATGCTCAGTTTTATCCTTTGCCTGTTTCTTTGGGGCTGCACTGAGTTTCAGTGAGTGTGGGAGATGTTTGCACCCATTCCTGGTCTGCAGTGTGTGCTGTTGCTCCAGGACAACTTGGGAACTCCCAGGAGCAGTTTGAGTTGGAAAACTGTGTCTTGACAAACCACTTGGAGAGTTGTGCTTGTCTCAGACTGAATAGAGAAAAAAGAGTATAGATTTTATTTATACCCAATACAAACCCTTCCTTCTTTCCTTTTTAAAAAATATTTTCGCTTTCTATTTTCTATCTTTTTTATTCGTCTCTGTCCAACTCGATTTTTAGAAAACTCTCTTCCCATTTTCAAGCATTCTTTCATTCCTTCATCCCTTTTGCAAGACCTCAAAAAAAAGTTCTAAATATCAGGGAAGGGGGAAAAAAAAGAAGCTTTAAAACTTCCAGCTGCTTCACATCCTTCAGAGGCTGCAGATTGTAACTGCTCAAGCCAGGAGAAATCTCAGTCCCTGAGAAGATGCTGAGCTCCCAAGCTGCTGGAGAGGCCCCAAGAGCAAGGAAATCCTTGGTCCAGCAGCTTGGGGGGCTCCCACAGCCTCCTGCACCACCGGCCCCACACCCATATCCTGTCTGGGGGAAGGAAAAGGGGGAGGGAAGGGAATTTTATCAGATATTTCCAGAGGGAAGAGGGCTCCACCCGCTTGAATTCCTGCCACATGGCTGAGAGCTGTAAAACTGGAAAGGCATGAGTAATGCCGGCTGGAGTCCTTGGAGGAGCTGCTGCGGGAAACCTGGGCTGGCTCCAGCTCCAGAGCTCTGCATCCCACAGTTCCATCCCCTCCTGCATCACCCTCTTGGTCTGCATCCCACAGCTCCATGCACTCCTGTCCTGCATCCCTTCCCCTCCTCTGCAGCCACTGGGACCAGCAGTACCAAGGTGGTGGCTCAGGGTCAGCCCTTTGCCATAGCCCTTGGAGCTCCTGGAGCTTGGAAAAAGGCTTTATTAAACACAGAAGAGTTAGAGAAACTCTCCTGGCCCAGGGTTTGTGTGTCAGAGCACTGGTGGAGGTGCCCAGTTCCCAAAGGTTTGCTAAAAGGTTCACCAAGAGGTTCAAGTATCAGCCAGTGGCAGCACAGGAGGTGCAGGTTCTGCCTTGGAATTCCCTGTGGGATGCACTTCCCCCTGGCAGGGGTGGGTGACAGGGCAGGGACCCCCCAGGTTTGGTTTGCTGTGGATTTGGCTCAATTATAGAAACTTTTCTCCTGCTTCCTGAGCATTTGCCACTGTTTTGTGGCCCTGGTTTAGTGCTCAGGGATGTGTTGGACCAAGTCCACTACTTTAACACTGATATTGTTGCTTTTTGGATTTGATTTGAGCTGAGATCCTTCCTAAGGCCCATTATTAAAACAGATTTACAAACCAGTGGCATTAATTTTTTTTTTAATCTAAGTGGGTAAACGTGTAGATGTTGTGAAGTGCAATTTTCTCTCCTATATCTGTTTGCTCCTGCATGTGCTTGTACTACCAGGTGAAGATTTCTCTGAGCACAACAAATAGTTTGGCTTAAACTCCCAAACCCTTAATACCAACAAACTGACAAAGTTTAGTAAAGGCAGTAAAAATGTATGGGGCAAGAAATTGAGCCACTTTAGCTGAGCCCCGTGTGGATTATCCAGCCAACATCTGGATCATTATCTCATGAGTCCAAAGGTCTCAAAAAAGCTCCTGCATGTGCTACAATAAAGGCAAAGAAAAGAAATACTGTGTGACAGCTCCTCTCCCAAATTACACTGAGCAATAGCCAAGCTCCATCACAATATGGAGCAGTGAAAGGCTTTGATTAGAAATACCTCTGGTGCTTTGCAAACATCTGGAGCAGTTCAAAGGGGCTTGGGTGGCTGTGACACTTAGGGAGGTCAAGTCCAGGCTCTACATTGTTCTGGTGATGTGAAGTTTCCTGCTCACGTCCATGAAAACACAAAGTTGTGCGTAAAGTCTGGATTTGACTTTGTGCTACTCGTTATTCTGGGCACAGAGTCCTGCCTCCTGCTTTTGATTTGTTACAAGTCATCAGGAAAACTTGGTGATTTAACCACTTGGAACTGAATTGTCTTGGAGAGAAGAAACTTCTCCCTGAAATAAAAGCTATGCCAGAAACTAATATCCAGCTCTAGACACCTGCACAGGGTCCTTGGCAGGGGCCCTGTCTCTCCCAGAGCAGCTGCAGCCTGGGATGGGATGGGATGGGATGGGA
>NW_008658643.1:32538-34455 GCF_000695815.1 Acanthisitta chloris | reverse complement strand
ACTTCAGCTCAAACCAGCACAATTTGCCTCACCTCCTTGTATCACTTTAATACATCAAAACCACAAGAAAAAAATAACATTTTTCAGTGAGTGGCATGGCCCTTCATCCTTTTAGTGCTGAGGGTTTGGGACAAGCCTTCAGTGCAAAATGGAAGGTCAAATATTCTGTGGCCTTAAAAAAAACCCACCTGATGCTCTAAAAGAATCTTGCTCTATAGGAGATTTTTATGTCACTGACAGCTAACTTTCATCTTCACTGCAGTAGGGAAGTCTTATAATGGTTTTATAAGGTCATCCTTGGAGTCATCTTGGCAGGCTTATGCAACTGCAAAGACTATTGGACATTTTTTTAATCTTTATATTTTAGTTTTTAGATCAATACTCTGTATAAGACTTTTGCTAGCTCTTTTATGCCATCGGTGGTTTGAGGTCAAGGGTAGAACACAGAGTGAAGTTACAAGTGTGACTTAGATGGTGTTATAACTCGCCTCTGAGACAGGGAAGTTGAGATTCCTGTTAGTAAATCCCTTGGGGTGAATTAGAGTGAAATGACACTGAATGACTGGTGTATATATATGAAGCAGGTTTATTTTAAAACAATTTCATTGCAGCAGAAGGGAGGTATGCGGGTGTTTTGGTTCTTTTCTATTTAAGTTTAAAAACATAATGAAGAAAATATATGAGGAAAAGAAAGAAAGAGAGGGAAAAGATAGACTAGACAGCAGAGAGGAAAGGTATAACCTGCCATGGATCCAGCATTGAGACTTGGTCATTGCAATTTCAGTGTCAGTGGTCAGAGTAACAGTTGCAATCCTGATCCATTAGGGCTGGGGGCCCATGAAACAAAGAGTGTGTTGGGTTAAATACATTTAAATTAGTGTGGGAATGCCTAGACCAGGGTGGAAATTCTTTGTGTCTGATGCAACACTATGAGATATATGCAGTCTTCTGATGGAGAGTTCCTGAAAAGAGTTGAGGGCTGTTTTGGGGTCCTTGGTGGTCCATACATAGCCTGCTCCCCCATAGGAATGTGACCTCTGTTTGACCTGGCTTCTTGTGACTGCACAGCTGTGTCTTATGGTGAAAGGGGGAAGCTGACATTGAAAAAGCATTCCCCCACCTCCATCGAATCTGCTTCTTACCAGCCATTCTCCTTAGATGATTTGAAAACAGCTTGTTTAAGGCATCATGTTCCCGATTGCCCTAGATGCAATCAGCTGTGGGGTTTGCTGAACAAAGTGAAGTTGCCACAGATGCTAGAGTAGCTTGTCCTAAGAGAAGGATTCGTGATGTTTTCTAAACCAGCTGTTCAGTGTTTGTGTCAGGTTTTGAACCTCTCTTGCTTGATAATAGCAGTTAACAGTTTGTATTCAATGCTTTTGCTTAAGTGGAAAACAGATACAGTTGTAAGATGTTGAGGAAGTATCTTGACAGAGATTCACTGGCTTTGCATTTATTTAGTCTGCAGTAAGACTAATCATATGAGTGTAGCACAGTAGTACTGAGGGGAGAGCAAGGGTCAAATTCATGAGCTGGTTCTTTAGACTCAGTTTTGCACAGACCAGCTTTTGAGAAAAGGCTTCTAGATTTGTCCTACAGCTTCTACCACAGTTTTCCAGTTTTTCTGTAGTGCTGTTTTGAGAGTTTTGTCATGGTTTAGGAGTGGTATTCCCCAATTCAGTGTTTACACTGAAACCCCCCAGACCACATGCTGCTCATTCCCTCCCCCACCCCTTTTCCCTGGGATGGAGGGGATTTGAGACACAAAAGGTAAAGATCACGGGTTGAGATAAGAACAGTTTACTAAGAAACAGCAGTGAAGTAAGAAAATGGACAGTAACAACTGTATTAATAACAGAGTGTACAAGATAGGAGAACGACTCACACACAGTCACTCATCATGCGGAACTCAGTGCT
>NW_008658643.1:29051-32499 GCF_000695815.1 Acanthisitta chloris | reverse complement strand
CCAGAACAAAGAGTACCTCATCACCTCTGTCCCCTCCACATGATGTGAGGTGGCATAGAATAACCCCAGGGTCCTAGTGTGCCCTTCCCTGACTGCTGCAAAAGGCCCAAACCGGGACAAGTTTAGACATGGCTTTTCTTCTACCATTGGCATTAGTTTGAGGAGCTGTCTTCTGCCAGAAGCTACTTCTTTATGTTTCTGCTAGGCAGCTGTGATATATCACCTCTTAATTTTCTCTTTGATAAATTAATAGATTGGCTTCCAAAGTCTCTGTATTACAATGTCTTTCCAAGACTTGAAGTAATTCTTGTACTTTTTCTCCTTAACCCTGTCCAATATTTTAGCATCCCTTTTGTTGTTTAGCTACTGGAACCAAATTGAGCCCTCCAGTAACCATTTCCATCACATCATAGAGGAAATACCATCTGTTCCTCTATTTAGGGAACCAAGGGATTATTAAGCATCTTACTATTCTCATTTCAGTGCATTAAATTACAAAATTGCTAGTGATCCTTTGAAATCAGAGGCCTTTAAACCAATATGACCTGAAAGGAAATAATTTGTAATAATAACTACTGATCCCCTTTTTCTAGATTCTTCTGCTGCCAAATTAGTTTTTTTCTGTCATTTCACTATTGTGTCTTTGCATGAATTGCAGTCTTTAAAATAACTGCCTTATAGTGTCAGAAATATGATGGTTGTAGGGCTGATACTAAATTAAAACTAGACTTCTGTGTCATTGTAATTAATGTTGCATGATAGATAAGAGCAGGATAAACACTCTTTGGTTCTGTCTAGGTACTGACTTCAGTATAGACAGCTTACCCCTCCCTCGTAAAGACCATCATGATTGGGCCCTTTTCCATGAGGAGTCACCAAAAAACAACTACAAACTCTTCCATGAAGCAACCATCACCTTATTCAATCACACTGCAACATTTAGCCGCCACTCTCACCTACCACTGACCACTCAGTACCTTGAGGGTGTAGATGTTCTGAAGTCATTGAGGTTCATGATCCCACTGCAGATGAAAAACAGCCTGAGGAAGAGGCTTGCACCACTTGTATACGTGCAGTCTGACTGCAACCCCCCTTCTGATCGGGACAGCTATGTGCATGAGCTGATGTGCCACATTGAAGTAGACTCCTACGGGGAATGTCTGCATAATAGAGACCTTCCTCAACATCTCAGAAATCCAGCTGCCATGGATGATGAGAACTTTTTAAAAATACTGGCACAGTACAAGTTCATTCTTGCTTTTGAAAATGCTATTTGTGAAGATTACATCACTGAAAAACTCTGGCGGCCGCTGAAGTTGGGAGTGGTACCAGTGTACTTTGGGTCTCCCAGCATTGTAGACTGGCTTCCTAGTAACAAGAGTGCAATCCTGGTATCCAGTTTCTCGCATCCTCGGGAGCTGGCCCACTACATCAAAACACTGGATACAAATGATGAAGAATATGAGTCCTACCTACAATGGAAACTGAAAGGGGACATTTCCAACCCAAGGCTGCTTACAGCAATGAAGGAACGCAAGTGGGGAGTGCAAGATATCACCCAGGACAATTACATTGACATTTTTGAGTGCATGGTGTGTAACAGAGTGTGGGAAAACATCAGACGGAAAGAAAAGGTATGTGTGAATTTGTCCTTGTGTCTCAGAGAGGTTTTAAAATGGCACTAGGCTCAGAATTGTTCCAGAAAGTTTGGTTACCAGATTTCTGGCCAGCTAACAGCCTCTGGTATTCCAGTGGCATTGGGTTGTGCATCCTCGTGTCAAAAGGTGTTGCCAGGTGTGGGTGCACAACCAGAGCATGTGCTCCTCATAATGCTCAGGCACTGGCCTGAGCTCCTCCACATTCACCGTTGAGCTGACGGTCACTTCGGCCAAAGGCTTGAATTGTTTAGGCAAGAGATTTTTTCAGGCTACAGGAAGTAGCCTAACTTACTGACTTGCTTTTAATGACCCGGAACACTTGGAAACAGGTTGCCCAGAAAGGTTGTGGGTTCTCTGTCCTTGTAGGTGTTTTCAGACTCAATTCTGTCCTAGGCAATTAGATATTAGACCTGTTTGGAAGAGGGAACTAGACTAGATGATCACTGGAGATCTCTTCTGTCTCAGACACTCTATAACTGTTGGGTTTTGTGTATGTGTGGGTTAATTCGAACCAAAGTGACAACATGACATTTTCTGTGGCCACATTTGGCAACTAAACATTGAGACGTCATGTTTAAGCAGGGTTGTGTGTTTGTGAGAGGAACTGGACCTGTTCCTCCTAGTCTAATCCTTTTGAAATTGTGCTGGTGGAGACCAGCTAGAAATGTGTGTCTTACTAAGTAGCTCAGCACTGGGAGCCCAACAGTCTTGCAAGGGTGCCAGCCACAACACCAGAAGGCCATTTCAAAGACACCATGAGTTGTTCACTCATCTGAGGCTATTAGCTGTGGTGGGTTTGGCTGGCATAAACAGAGCATTACTTGGCATTCGACTGAGCTAAAAATTCTCACCATATATATTTCTGAGTGGGTGGATACTCATTTTAATTGCCACATTCTTTGAAGATTTCCAGGTTTATGTACCAAGAGTTAGTAGCCATTTTAAAACTCTCCACAAGCTCAATTATCAGTGTGATTAAAGAAAAACCCCTATTTGTGTCCAGTAATAGAACTGGTCAATGGCTTTGATATCCTGCAGCTGTTGTTTATCCATTAGGCTGTATTTTGGGTGATCACAATCTGAATAATACACTATGTGGTCAGCCAGTAGGAGGGAGATGAAGAAAACATTTGAAGTTACTAAGGTGAGCTGAAGTAATGGGAAATACAAACTGGTAAGTACTACTGTTAACTAGACTCTGCTATTGGAATCTGGTGCAAATCTGGATGGGTGTCATCTCTGAGTTAGGAAAACAACTATAGAAAGCTATAGAATAGGTTAGGTAAAGATATTCCTTCCCCATGCTTTTGTGGTTCTCTAGTCAATAAGATTATGAAGACCAGTTTGCTCTCCTGGTCAGATTCATGCCTTGCGTTTTCTCCTTAAAAACCCCTCACATTAAGCGTTTTAAATTAACATTAAGTGTTTCAAAATTAAAACAGAATAGAATGATTAAAATATAACCAGCTCCTTGACTTAGAATTTCAGTTTGGGTGGGCTGGTGTTGCTCATTTGCAGCCGAGCCTTGTCTGAGACTCAGGCTCTTGTCAGCATGACTGACCTTGTCCCAGACACTTTGGGGAGGGCTTCCCCTCTGACATCCACAGAGACATGAGTAGAGCCTGTAGTGGAAGGAAACTGTAACTGACCTGCTGTAATAGTTTACTAATGCTTAGCACTTTTCTTTAGTTTGCCTGGGTCCCTGAATAACCCCTCTTATTTGTCTCCATTGCCAGGGATGGCTGCCCCAGAGGTGGGAGGCTCAGGTTAACCATCTGAGCTGCCCTGAA
>NW_008658643.1:28740-29012 GCF_000695815.1 Acanthisitta chloris | reverse complement strand
AGATGTGGATACCAAGCTTCAAGCAATCCAAGAGAGAAGCCTGGGCATTGAGGCACCTGGTGGAAAGGAACAGGAATTTTACAGCTGAAGAATTTTGGATGCTTGTATTCAGTGAATAAACACAACTTGTAAAACAGAGTGAGCTCTTCAGAGGTGTCTGGGGGATTTTCTTTTGTAGGTGACCTTATCATTTAGGATTTGTAGCTGTAGGAAGCAGACCTGTAGACTGAATTTAGTGTGTTCAGTCCTTAAGGACTACTAAGAAATGCTGA
>NW_008658643.1:26502-28686 GCF_000695815.1 Acanthisitta chloris | reverse complement strand
TACATATATATATATATATATAATGATTTATATTAATTGTCTTCAGTGCAGGTGTTTGAACATTAAGGCCCCAGTTGTCAGGGTTCTCAAACCCCAGTTTTAAGCACACAGCTAGTTACCATGAGGCAGAATGATCTCCCTCCATCATTAGATACATACCTGCTTGGCCTCAGGACCCCTTTTTCCCCAATCCAAGACTCCTTTGCTACACTGATAATGGCAAGGTGGAGAGCATCTGACACTGTTGCATTGGAGTAACTTCTTTCCTGCTTTGAAGGTAGAGGAAGAACTTGTGACTGTATCTCTGGCTAGCTATTCATTATCAATTTTCCTGGCATCAGCAGATTTAGCAGGGACTTGGCGGGCTTTGTGTCCTGACACTGAGTGCCAATGTAAAGTGCATTAGTGCTTGGCACAAGGAAGCACCATCTGTTAGTGTCCAGGGACAGATTGAATGAAAAACGTTCTGGCTCGGATTTACCCACCATCTTTTTACTAAAAATAAGCAGAGCACATGAATATCTCCACTCCCCAGAAATTGGGTTGGCCTCAAATCTGTCTTACCTTCTTGCTTTTGTGATAATGTATTTGTATTCTGATGATAGCATTTGTATCACTTATAAACATGGAATTATGTGCTTGAAAGGGCAAGGATAAAACTGAGAGTCTGTTAATGCTGGAAAGTCTTCAGCAGGCCCAAGGAGAAGTAGGTAAGCAGCCTCCCTCTTTCAACACAGAAAACCTCAAATTAGTTGATCTGACGAAAAATAAAACTTTGTGATCTTGGTCATCACTTGCCAGAGGACACGCCTTTGCCTGGTATGCAGACTTGCAGTTTTCATCCCAAGTTCTTTCAACCTCAGTCTATGGAGGAGTCAGCTTCCACAGGATCTGCAAAATGGCATTAACTGGGTGGAGCCATTCATATGAGATACAGTCATTCATACACATGCCCACATATGATGACACAGGCAAATGTAACTACTAATACAGAGTTTTTCACACTGCTGGAAAGGCAGATTTTCACCTGTCTGATATTTTCCATGCAATTGTTCCTTGTAGCAGGCTATTTTAAAATTTCTGTCGAACATCTGGCTGTTTTATGAAGGGACACATAGCGACTGTCACGTCCCACTGTCAAGGGCCACAATGTTCATTATCAGTTCTCATCAGGCTGAACAAAGACACAGAGCCACATGTCAGGGAACTTTAGGTTTTATTGTACAGTCACCATAACTCTAGCAACCAACCCAATATTTAGACCCAAAAGGTGTTAGCAAACAGGCTTTTAAATTTTTACAGTAGACTTCCACAAGAGTGGAGAATAACAAGTGCTTAATTTATACAATACAGTAGAGTAGAGTATCTTCTCAATTCTTACAACAACCCTCTTAAAGATGCAGGCTCACAAGTCACAGCACCACTTTTCACTATCTCCCCACTCCCACAACAAACTTCAGTAAGGAGTACAGGGGTAAAGTATGATAGCCAGGCTTTGCCCAAGCAAAGCACGAGAAGAAGGAGAGAGAAAGACAGAAAAGGGAGAGACCTAACACAGAATATCACGAGTTCTTAGATCCTGCATTGGTCCTGCCACATGGATGTTCTGGAGCTGGGGCAAAGCATCAGAGCGATAGAGGACAGAGAGAGAGAGAGAGAGCGGGAAACAGAGTGTGGGGGCCTAATCTGCTCCCCTTTTATAGGTAAACTGATGCAGCCTCTTATGTTAACTCGATTTTTTTGTGCTGTTCCGTTCCCCTGCACAGCCCCTTCGAGCCTTCCTCCAGGGAGTGAGTCAGGGGTGGGGGCTGAGCAAGAGTCTCCAGGTAAAGCAGGAAATTGGCTCAGAACACACTGCCCCACCTCTGCAGAGTTCTGATCACATCTTACCTGTCATTACAGTCAGAATGTTTGAGACAGAATATGCTTATCTGTTCCTCCACAGTGACAACAGAGAAGAATGTGAATAGCATTTACATCGAGAAATTCAGCTGCAAAATTTACTTGCCTTGGAAAAGTTTCTTCACCAGAAATTTCCTTGACAAATAGCTTTTTACTAGGGAGAGAGGGATTTTATGCACATTAACTGTATAGTATTGGTCATTAGTATCAGTGACGAGAATGTACTTAGTTTTATTAAACAAAGTAGCCCCACTGAAATTTCTCACTACTAGTGTTTTGCCA